>NC_041389.1:23726759-23734893 GCF_002162155.2 Triticum dicoccoides | reverse complement strand
GGACGAGCCTCGCCGGAGGTACCCGACCCCGCCGCCGGTTTTCTTAAATAAACCCTTCGGTTTAAAAAAAAAACCCAGATCGTTTTTTAGATCAGTTTATTTTGTCGGTTTATTTACTTAGTGAACGTCCGTTCGTCCGTTCGTTTTATCAAACGAGTTCTCTATTTAGTTTCTGCTAACGAACGTTCGTCCGTTTAGCAGTTCGTCGCTTTTCTTTTTATCGGATTTATTCCGCGATTATTCTGATCGCGATTTCTGATCCGATTTTCAAACCTGTTTATCTTTTCGCTGGTTTATCGGAATCAGGCGATTCAAGCGCCTGGAGTTTCGTCTCGAAACCCTCTTTCCGAATAATCAACTCAAACAAGATTTTTCTTCTGTAAAATTTGGCTTAGATCCAGATTAGTAAAACGACGTTGTTTCTTTTGTCGTTTGAGTTTCGTTGCTTCGTTTGATTGATTCTTCTTGCAAAACCGGAGTTCTTAAGTTGAACTCTCTGGTCAGACTCTTTTATCTGGAGTTCTACTTGTGCATCTTTGATTGTTGCTTATGTATGTTATTGTTTGCTTGCGCTAGAATTCCCGGAGTGCGAAGCGTGTTACTATGAGTCTCTAGGATACCCGGATCGTCAGCAAGGCAAGTAACACATTTATCATACTCTTTCATACCCAGTTTTTATGCATTAGTTTCAACCCTCAAACATTGCATGACTAGGATGTCTTTAACTTGTGGGTTGGGAAGTAGTTGCTGAGGTAGAACCTATTGCCCTGTTTATTATCAAACCCTTGGGAGTTACTTCTACGTTATGCTTATATTACCATGCTATGCTCGTAGACGTGGATTGGGTTTGAGTGATATACATGACAGATGTGAGATTGTAAATTAATGGTTTACTTAAGGTGGCAACTTTAATACACATCTGGGTGGATTGAGGCACCTGGGGTTACCAGTGATTGCCTGTTTTATTTTTGGAAATCCCGGGGTTACCGTGTGATTCTCCTATGGACCGCCACCCAGGCTCAAAGGGAACTGAGTCTATTCATGCTAGAAACTTCCGTGTGCAGCCGCAAGCTATTATGGGCTCTAGCATAGTTTGAGTAAGTTGCATGAAGCTCTTGAAGAGGTGGATCAACAGGTAGTGGGTTTGTAGGTTTGGTATGGTCTGGCCGGAGTAGGGAGTTAATGCTTCTGAAAGACTGTGTCTCGGTCATCCGTCTCTCAAACACCATGCAGTGCGAGAATCAACGGAGGCGATCGAGTCTTGCGGGGAAAAGTGCGCAAACCTCTGCAGAGTGTACAATCTAATCATGGTTAGTCGTGTCCCCGGTTATGGACAATTCTGAGTATCTAATACTTGAGTATTCGCATGTATCTCAACATTCTTAAAATTAATATTGTTTGGTTGTTAAATTACTTTTAATTGGGATCATTGAGTTGGGGAGTACCTTCTCAAATGATGTTTCAACTACCATGATAGTTAAATTAAAATTGATTCCTTTCTAGTAGGGAAAAATTGGCTTTTCGCAAAACTGTAACCAAAGAGCTTTCCACCAGCCAAATATGCATGTAGTAGTAGCATTATTCTGTTATTGCTCTTCTGTGTTACATTGCCAGCATATTCCATGTACTGACCCGTTCTCGGGCTGCAACGTATTATGTTGCAGACTTTTCAGACGAGGAGTAAGGTTCGCAGGCCGTTGCCGTGCAGCTCAGTTATGCCGTTGGAGTTGATGGACTCACTTTATCTTCCAAGCCTTCTGCTGTTATCGCATTAGATGGCCTTAAGCCATATTATTGTAATAAGTTCTCTTTTGAGACATTCGATGTAATAAGTGTGTGATTGCTACTCTGTTATAAATCCTTCGAAGTACTGTGTGGTGTCAGCATTACTGATCCAGGGATGACACCTGAGCACAGAGACTTGACCGTCTGAGGTCGGGTCACTACAAGATGGTATCAGAGCACACGCTGAGTGTAGGACACGGCCACTAAGATAAACCATAGATCACACTCTCTTCTCATTTCTGACTCCTCTTCTCTTTCCACCCTTTAGGATGAAGGAGATGAAGACCAAGTTTGCACAACCAGATGAAGACACACCTTTTGGACGCCACTTGAGGGAAGTCACTAGGTACTTGAATATTGGAATACCAAGCTTCACCGGGACGAACAACGCCACCCTACCGGAAGAAGAGCGCTGGATGATTCAAGTACGAGTTCCAGGAAGGACGTTCTCGCCAAATTCCAAACCTATAGAGTTTTCTTTCGAAGCACCCACCTGGAGCCTTGGCAAGAGTATGGCAGCTCATATTACCATGGGACGCATTGGAGAAATCTACAACAAAGAACTAGAGGATACCACCTATCAAATATGTGGGCGCCGAGATGAACAATGGGAGATGATCAGCACCAGGAAGGATAGATCTGTCGCAGCCTTTATCCAGGAGCAAAACCAGCACATTCGATGTCAGGAGAACCAGATGTGCGCAGACATGATCGAGTTGAAGAAGGCAACGACCAGGATCATCGAACTGGAGGAAGAACTTAAGTTCACACGTGATGGATATAAGGAGGAAATCAAGACCCTATTGGAGAAGAATGACGACTTAGTTGAGAAGATCGGAATCTTTATGGGAGGACCAGCTCCGAAAGAAGACCTCATTCGTCCGGACAACTACATCATCATCGACGACACCGACTCGGATTCAAGTGATGATGACTACGAAGATGAAGCAGGAGCAGACATCATGGAGTCTTCCATCGATCAAAATTTTTAGATGGCCACCATATGATACTAATATTCCCCCAAGTAACTAGTAGTAGTGAGCACTTTTGCGATAGTCCTAGACCGCTTTGTATGCCCTTGCGTGATTGATTGAATGAATGCTTGTGTTTGCCTCATATACATATGGGTAGTGTTTCCCCTAGACCTTTTTCTATTCTAAATCTCTTCCATCTAAACCCATCAGATGCCTCCGAGGAGAAACCCCGATTTTGTTTTCCCACCAGAGATCACCCAGTTGATTCAGCAGCAGAATGCCCTGATGCAGTTGTTAGTTCAGAACCAGGGCAATGCCAATAACAACAATGCCAACAACAACAACCCGCCGCCAGTGGATAACCTCGCCCGTTTCTTAAGGTTACAGCCGCCGGTGTTCTCCAGTAGCATCGAGCCAATAGTTGCAGATGATTGGCTATGTCGTATTGGAAGGGAGTTAACCACCGCTGGATGCACAGATGCTGAGAAGGTGCGTTTTTCCGCACACCAACTGGATGGACCTGCAGCAGCATGGTGGGAGAATTTCACAGCCACCTATCCTATCGACACTGTCACATGGGCTCAGTTTCAGCAGGCTTTTCGCACTGCCCATGTCTCGACTGGAGCTATGCAGATGAAGAAGCATGAGTTTCGTAACCTACGCCAGGGGAATCGTACTGTTGGTCAGTACGTGGATGAGTTTAGCAAGTTGTCACGTTATGCCCCTGATGATGTGGCCACAGATGTCGCGAAGCAGGAGAAGTTTATGGAAGGGCTGAATGATGAGATGAGTATGCAGTTGATGGTAGCAACCTTCAACAACTACCAGGAGTTGGTAGACAAGGCCCTGATGATTGAAAGGAAGCAGCAGCAGATTGATAATCGTAAGAGGAAGTATGGACAAGGAAAATACAATTCAGGAGCTCACCAGAAGCCCCGTTTGACTCCGAAGTCAGGAGGACTTGTTCATAACCATGGAGGACATAATCATGCTGGAGGAGGATCGCATAACCATAATGGTGCGAAGAACGGGAATGGGAATGGAGCCAACAATAATCAGAACCGCTCTAACCCATCCACACCCGCAAAGAGGGACTTAAGCCAAGTCGTTTGCTACAAGTGCGGGAAGACAGGGCACTACGCCAATGACTGCTCTGAAGGAAAGAATGGGAATGGAAACGGGAGCGCAGGGAAGAAGCCCAATCCATTCAACAAAGGTCAAGTGAACCACGTTAACGTGGAGGAGGTTGAAGAGCAGCCGGACGCGGTAATAGGTAAGTTTTTGGTTCAGTCATTTACCGCTATTGTTCTTTTCGATACCGGTGCAACGCATTCATACATATCAAGGGAATTTGTGGAAAAGTTTAAGTTGCCAACCCAAACCCTTAGGACACCCCTCTTAGTGAGCTCGCCGGGATCAGAGTACATGGCTAGCAGATGGTGCACCCAGATACCCCTAATCATTGGCACGCATGCATTTCCGTCTGACCTAATTATCTTGGAGTCACAAGGATTGGATGTGATATTAGGTATGGACTGGATGTCAAAGTATGAAGGAAGTATTGACTGTGCTAGTAAATCGATTTATCTTACCACCCCGGAGGGAACAAGGATTAAGTATGTATCTAGGCATGTGCCTAGGAGGAGCCAAGTAAACACCCTCACGGGAGTTGTACAGGAGGAAGTACCTGTAGTAAAGGATTTTCCAGATGTTTTCCCCGAAGAGTTACCAGGTATGCCACCGGATAGAGACATCGAGTTCTTGATAGAGCTATTACCAGGAACAGGACCGATATCCAAGAGACCCTATCGGATGCCAGCAAATGATCTGGAGGAAATTAAGAAGCAGATTAAGGAGTTGTTGGAGAAAGGTTACATTCGTAGAAGCTCATCACCTTGGGGAGCCCCAGTAATTTTGGTGGAGAAGAAGGACAAATCCCTAAGGATGGTTGTTGACTACCGAGCTCTAAATGAAGTAACAATAAAGAACAAGTATCCCTTACCAATGATCAATGATCTGTTGGATCAGTTACAAGGAGCTAAGGTGTTTTCGAAGATTGATCTACGATCAGGATACCATCAGTTGAAGATCCGAGAGAAGGATATACCCAAGACAGCGTTTACCACTTGGTATGGATTATACGAGTATACGGTCATGTCATTTGGACTGACTAACGCCCCTGCTTATTTCATGAGTATGATGAACAAGGTATTCATGGAGTATTTGGACAAGTTTGTTATGGTATTCATTGATGACATTATGATATACTCGAAGAACGAAGAAGAGCACGCGGAACACTTGCGTTTGGTTCTCGAGAAACTCAGGGAACACCAGTTATATGCCAAATTCAGCAAGTGTGAATTTTGGTTGAAAGAAGTTGGATTTCTTGGGCATGTTATATCAGGAGAGGGTATAGCAGTAGATCCCAGTAAGGTTCAGTCGGTCACTGAATGGTTGGCACCCACTTCAGTTGGCGAGATCCGTAGTTTTCTTGGACTAGCAGGATATTATCGGAGATTCATTGAGAATTTTTCCAAAATTGCTAAACCAATGACTGAATTGCTGAAGAAGGATACTAAGTTCAAATGGACGGGGGAGTGCGGGACAAGTTTTCAAGAGCTGAAGGAACGATTGACTACAACCCCAGTGCTAACTTTGCCAGATATACATAAGGAGTTTCAAGTGTATTGTGACGCCTCTCGCTTGGGACTTGGATGTGTGCTTATGCAAGAAGGAAAAGTTGTTTCGTATGCCTCACGACAACTGAAGCCACACGAGTTGAAATATGCCACGCATGATTTGGAGTTAGCAGTCGTAGTGCATGCACTAAAAACCTGGAGACATTATCTTATTGGAAACCGTTGTGATGTGTACACGGATCATAAGAGCTTGAAGTACATTTTCACACAGAAGAAGATGAACCTCAGGCAGAGGAGATGGTTGGAACTTATAAAGGATTACGACATGAAGCTACACTACCATCCAGGAAAAGCCAACATCGTAGCAGATGCTTTGAGCCGGAAGAGTTATGCTAATGTTCTTGTGAGCAATGGAATGCCAAAAGAATTAGCTACAGAGATCATGGAACTACGATTGGAGATTGTTCCAAGAGGTTTTCTTGCAACAATGGAAGTTCAATCAACACTGTTGGACAAGATTCGAGAAGCTCAGAAGGAAGACAAAGAGATTGCTGAGATAAGAGAGAGGATGGGCGAAGGTAAAGCCAAAGGTTTTCGCGAGGATGAGCACGATACCTTATGGTTTGAGGACCGAATTTATGTGCCCAACAATTTGGAGATCAGGAAGTTGATACTTCAGGAGGCCCATGACTCACCATACTCGATTCACCCCGGAAACACCAAGATGTATCTGGACTTGAAGGAACGCTTCTGGTGGACTGGAATGAAGAAGGATATCGCCGAGTATGTAGCCGTATGTGATGTATGTCAGAGAGTGAAGGCAGAACATCAGAAGCCAACAGGACTGTTACAGCCTATGCCAATACCCGAATGGAAGTGGGATAAACTTCGTATGGACTTTATTACCGGATTACCCAGAACCAAGACAGGATATGATTCTATATGGGTAGTTGTGGATCGATTGACTAAGGTAGCTCATTTCATCCCGGTGAAAACAACATATACCAGTGCGAAGTTGGCCAAGATATATATGACCAGGATCGTATGTTTACATGGAGTTCCGAGGAGCATCGTATCAGATAGAGGGACTCAGTTTACTTCAAAGTTTTGGCATCAGTTACACCAGACTTTGGGAACCCGATTGGAGTTTAGTACAGCTTTTCACCCGCAGACAGATGGGCAGACAGAGAGAGTTAATCAGATTTTGGAGGACATGTTAAGAGCCTGTGCGCTAGATTATGGATCTAGTTGGGATGACAATTTGTCGTACGCAGAGTTTTCTTATAACAACAGTTACCAGGCCAGTTTGAAGATGGCACCATTCAAAGCTCTATATGGACGCAGGTGTAGAACACCATTGATGTGGGACGAGGTAGGAGATCGTCAGTTGTTTGGACCAGATTTGATCAAAGACTCAGAGGAGAAATTCAAACTGATCAGAGACAGACTAAAGATTGCTCAGTCCAGACAGAAGAGTTACGCAGACTCAAAACGCAAGGAAGTAACTTATGAAGTGGAGATAGAGCCTATCTACGAGTATCACCCTTGAGGGGAGTAAAACGATTTGGAGTTAAGGGAAAATTATCCCCAAGATACGTAGGACCGTATCGTATTTTGGAACGGATGGGAGAAGTTGCCTACAAGCTGGAGTTAGTAGAAGGATTGTCAGGAGTTCACGATGTGTTTCACATATCGCAGCTGAAGAAGTGCCATGCTGAGATGGCTGATATACCCTTGAATGATACAGTACCGTTGGAGGTGATTCGACTAGACAATAACCTGACCTATGAGGAGAAGCCAGTTAAGATTCTTGAGTTTGATAGCCGAGTCACTCGCAACAAGGTGATCAAATTTTGCAAAGTTCAGTGGAGTCATCATTCTGAGGAGGAAGCCACCTGGGAACGAGAGGAAGATATTCGCCAGGACCATCCGCACCTATTTTCTAGCCAACACGAATCTCGAGGGCGAGATTCATCTTAAGGGGGTAGGTTTTGTAACATCCCAAATTTCCAATTTGGCATGTTATACATAGGTCATACATGCATATCATATTTTATTGCTTTTTCTTTTTGCAATCCTCGAAATCCTAAGCAACTCAAGGACCTCCGGAGAGAGTTGGGGATTTTCTAAGTTTCATATTTGAAATTTTATCAAATAGTGAAGACGAGGATTTGATTTTAATTATTTTCTCTCCGGAAAAGTATTTCATTTTAAAATAATAAATGAGGGGAGATAATATGACTTCTCCAAAATAATTGGAATATCGGAGGAAAAATGTTAAAATCATTTTTGGATTTTTGATTTGAGTTTATTTCGGGATTTTATTTGCTCCTAGAAAAAAATGTTGCATGACTTAAAATTGCATTTTAGGGGCCAAGAAAAGTTCATCTTGTTCTAAATATTTTATTTAGACCGAGAAAACTTATTTTGGATTTTTTAGATTTTTATTTATTTTTCTAGGAATTTTTCTTCTGGCGAAATGTTTTAAAAAAAACCTTGCGCCCGACTGGGCCGAAGGCCCAGCCGAGCAGGCCGGCCCAGCCCCGCGCCGCCGCCTTCCCCGCGCCGCTGCCGTGCTTGGCACGGACGCCGAGGGCGGGTCCGAGCCGGACTCCACCCCCGGGCGCCCCCTTCCCCAAGCCGCCCCGCCCCGCCCTCCTATTTAAGCCGCCGCCACACCACCACCCACCACCACCCGCCACCCGCCGCCGCCGCCGAAGCCCAAGCCGCCCCGAG
>NC_041389.1:23707072-23726310 GCF_002162155.2 Triticum dicoccoides | reverse complement strand
CCCGTAGCCCGCCGCCCGTCACCGAGCCCCGCCGGAGCCGCCGCCCCGCCGGACGAGCCTCGCCGGAGGTACCCGACCCCGCCGCCAGTTTTCTTAAATAAACCCTTCGTGTTTTTAAAAAAAAACCCTAGATAGTTTTTTTTAGATCAGTTTATTTCGTCGGTTTATTTACTTAGCGAACGTCCGTTCGTCCGTTCGTTTTATCGAACGAGTTCTCTGTTTAGTTTCTACTAACGAACGCTCGTCCGTTTAGCAGTTCGTCGCTTTTCTTTTTATCGGATTTATTCCACGATTATTCTGATCGCGATTTCCGATCCGATTTTCAAACATGTTTATCTTTTCGCTCATTTATCGGAATCAGGCGATTCAAGCGCCTGGAGTTTCGTCTTGAAACCCTCTTTCCGAATAATCAACTCAAACAAGATTTTTATTCTGTAAAATTTGGCTTAGATCCAGATTAGTAAAACGACGTTGTTTCTTTTGCCGTTTGAGTTTCGTTGCTTCGTTTGATTGATTCTTCTTGCAAAACCGGAGTTCTTAAGTTGAACTCTCCGGTCAGACTCTTTTATCTGGAGTTCTACTTGTGCATCTTTGATTGTTGCTTATGTATGTTATTGTTTGCTTGCGCTAGAATTCCCGGAGTGCGAAGCGTGTTACTACGAGTCTCTAGGATACCCGGATTGTCAGCAAGGCAAGTAACACATTGATCATACTCTTTCATACCCAGTTTTTATGCATTAGTTTCAACCCTCAAACATTGCATGACTAGGATGTCTTTAACTTGTGGGTTGGGAAGTAGTTGCTGAGGTAGAACCTATTGCCATGTTTATTATCAAACCCTTGGGAGTTACTTCTACGTTATGCTTATATTACCATGCTATGCTCGTAGACGTGGATTGGGTTTGAGTGATATCCATGACAGATGTGAGATTGTAAACTAATGGTTTACTTAAGGTGGCAACTTTAATACACATCTGGGTGGATTGAGGCACCTGGGGTTACCAGTGATTGCCTGTTTTATTTTTGGAAATCCCGGGGTTACCGTGTGATTCTCCTATGGACCGCCACCCAGGCTCAAAGGGAACTGAGTCTATTCATGCTAGAAACTTCTAGCCGCAAGCTATTATGGGCTCTAGCATAGTTTGAGTAAGTTGCGTGAAGCTCTTGAAGAGGTGGATCAGCAGGTAGTGGGTTTGTAGGTTTGGTATGGTCTGCCCGGAGTAGAGAGTTAATGCTTCTGAAAGACTGTGTCTCGGTCATCCGTCTCTCAAACACCATGCAGTGCGAGAATCAACGGAGGAGATCGAGTCTTGCAGGGAAAATTGCGCAAACCTCTGCAGAGTGTACAATCTAATCATGGTTAGCCGTGTCCCCGGTTATGGACAATTCTGAGTATCTAGTACTTGAGTATTCGCATGTATCTCAACATTCTTAAAATTAATATTGTTGCATTGTTAAATTACTTTTAATTGGGATCATTGAGTTGGGGAGTACCTTCTCAAATGATGTTTCAACTACCATGATAGTTAAATTAAAATTGATTCCTTTGTAGTAGGGGAAAATTGGCTTTTCGCAAAACTGTAACCAAAGAGCTTTCCACCAACCAAATATGCATGTAGTAGTAGCATTATTCTGTTATTGCTCTTCTGTGTTACATTGCCAGCATATTCCATGTGCTGACCCGTTCTCGGGCTGCAACGTATTATGTTGCAGACTTTTCAGACAAGGAGTAAGGTTCGTAGGCCGTTGCCGTGCAGCTCAGTTATGCCGTTGGAGTTGATGGACTCACTTTATCTTCCAAGCCTTCCGCTGTTATCGCATTAGATGGCCTTAAGCCATATTATTGTAATAAGTTCTCTTTTGAGACATTCGATGTAATAAGTGTGTGATTGCTACTCTGTTATAAATCCTTTGAAGTACTGTGTGGTGTCAGCATTACTGATCCAGGGATGACACCTGAGCACAGAGACTTGACCGTCTGAGGTCGGGTAGTGATTTGCTTTATTATACTAACGGATCTTACCGAGTTTTCTGTTGAAGTTTTGTGTGGATGTAGTGTTTGATCGAGAAGGTCTCGATATGAGGAAAAGGAAGAGAGGCAAGAGCTCAAGCTTGGGGATGCCCAAGGAACCCCAAGTAAATATTCAATGATACTCAAGCGTCTAAGCTTGGGGATGCCCCGGAAGGCATCCCCTCTTTCTTCAACAAGTATCGGTATGTTTTCGGATTCGTTTCGTTCATGTGATATGTGCAATCTTGGAGCGTCTTTTGCATTTAGTTTTCATTTTTATTTTATGCATCATGCTGGTATGAGATAGTCCTTGGTTGATTTACAGAATGCTCATAGCACTTCACTTAAATCTTTTGAGTATGGCTTTATAGAATGCTTCATGTGCTTCACTTATATCATTTGAAGTTTGGATTGCCTGTTTCTCTTCACATAGAAAACCGCCATTTGTAGAATGCTCTTTTGCTTCACTTATAATTGTTAGAGCATGGGCATATCTTTTGTAGAAAGAATTAAACTCTCTTGCTTCACTTATATCAATTTAGAGAGATGACAGGAATTGGTCATTCACATGGTTAGTCATAAAATCCTACATAAACTTGTAGATCGCTGAATATGATATGTTTGATTCCTTGCAATAGTTTTGCGATATAAAGATGGTGATATTAGAGTCATGCTAGTGGGTGGTTGTGGTTTGCAAGTCCCGTAGCATGCATGTATGGTAACCGTTGTGTGATAAATTTGAAGCATGGGGTGTTTCTTTGATTGTCTTCCTTATGAGTGGCGGTCGGGGACGAGCGATGGTCTTTTCCTACCAATCTATCCCCCTAGGGGCATGCATAGTAGTACTTTGCTTCGAGGGCTAATAAACTTTTGCAATAAGTATATGAGTTCTTTATGACTAATGTGAGTCCATGGATTATACGCACTTTTACCTTTCCATCATTGTTAGCCTTTTCGGTACCATGCATTGCCCTTTCTCACCTCGAGAGTTGGTGCAAACTTCACAGGTGCATCCAAACCCCGTGATACGATACGCTCTATCACACATAAGCCTCCTTATATCTTCCTCAAAACAGCCACCATACCTACCTATCATGGCATTTCCATAGCCATTCCGAGATATATTGCCATGCAGCTTCCATCATCATCACATACATGACTTGAGCATTTATTGTCATATTGCTTTGCATGATCTTAAGATAGCTAGCATGATGTTTTCATGGTTTGTCCTTTTTTGATGTCATTGCTACGCTAGATCATTGCACATCCCGGTACACCGCCGGAAGCATTCATATAGAGTCATATCTTTGCTCTAGTATCGAGTTGTAATATTGAGTTGTAAGTAAATAAAAGTGTGATGATCATCATTATAGAGCATTGCCCCATGAAAAATAAAAAAAATAAAAAAAGGAAAGGCCAAAGAAGCCTAAATAAAAAAGGGGGCCAAAGAAGCCCACCAAAAAAAAGAAAAAAAAGAAAGGGCCAATGTTACTATCCTTTTTCCACACTTGTGCTTCAGAGTAGCACCATGTTCTTCATATAGAGAGTCTCCTATGTTATCACTTTCATATACTAGTGGGAATTTTCATTATAGAATTTGGCTTGTATATTCCAACGATGGGCTTCCTCAAATGCCCTAGGTCTTCATGAGCAAGCAAGTTGGATGCACACCCACTTAGTTTTCAGTTTGAGCTTTCATACACTTATAGCTCTTAGTGCATCCGTTGCATGGCAATCCCTACTCCTTGCATTGACATCAATTGATGGGCATCTCCATAGCCCGTTGATTAGCCGCGTCGATGTGAGACTTTCTCCCTTTTTGTCTTCTCCCTATAAACCTCCACCATCATACTCTATTCCACCTATAGTGCTATATCCATGGCTTGCGCTCATGTATTGTGTGAGGGTTGAAAAAGCTGAAGCGCGTTAAGAAGTATGAACCAATTGCTCAGCTTGTCATCGGGGTTGTGCATGATGGGGGCATTTTGTGTGACGAAAATGAAGCATGGCCAAACTATATGATTTTGTAGGGATAAGCTTGCTTTTTCCATGATGTTTTGAAAAGATATGATTGCTTTATTAGTACGCTCGAAGTATTATTGTTTTTATGTCAAATGATAGACTATTGCTTTGAATCACTCATGTCTTAATATTCATGTCATGATTAGACATATGATCAAGATTATGCTAGGTAGCATTCCACATCAAAAATTATCTTTTTTATCATTTACCTACTCGAGGACGAGCAGGAATTAAGCTTGGGGATGCTGATACGTCTCTGTCGTATCTATAATTTTTGACTGTTCCATGCCAATATTCTACAACTTTAATATACTTTTGGCAACTTTTTATACTATTTTTTGGGACTAACATATTGATCCAGTGCCCAGTGCCAGTTCCTGTCTGTTGCATGTTTTATGTTTCATAGAAACCCCATATCAAACGGAGTCCAAACGGGATAAAAAATGACAGATAATTATTTTGGAATATTTGTGATTTTTGGAAAGTAAAATCAACGCGAGATGGTGCCCGAGGTGGCCACGAGATAGGGGCCCACGCCCACTCCAGGTGGGCGCGCCCCCCACCCTCCTGGGCCACTCGTAAGGCGGTTGATGACCTTCTTTGGCCGCAAGAAAGCTATTTTTGGAAAAAGATCTGGGCGAAGGTTTCAATCCAATCGGAGTTACGGATCTCCGTATATAAAAGAAACGGTGCCAGGCAGAATTCGACAACGCAGAAACAGAGAGAAACAGAGAGATAGATCCAATCTCGGAGGGGCTCTCGCCCCTCCCAAGCCATGGGAGCCAAGGACCAGAGGGGAAACCCTTCTCCCATCTAGGGAGAAGGTCAAGGAAGAAGAAGAAGAAGGAGGGCTCTCTCCCCCTTGCTTCAGGTGACGCCGGAGTGCTGCCGGCGGCCATCATCATCACTGCGATCTTCACCAACACCTCTACCATCTTCACTAACATCTTGATACGTCTCCAACATATCTATAATTTTTGATTGTTCCATACTATTATATTACCCCTTTTGGATGTTTATGAGCTTTATTTTACACATTTATATCATTTTGGGGACTAACCTACTAACCGGAGGCCCAGCCCATATTGCTGTTTTTTTGCCTATTTCAGTATTTCGAAGAAAAGGAATATCAAACGGAGTCCAAACGGAATGAAACCTTTGGGAGCGTGATTTTTGGAATGAACGTGATCCAGAGGACTTGGAGTGCAAGTCAAGAAGCAGCCGAGGCGGCCACGAGATAGGAGGGCGTGCCCACCCCCTCTAGGCGTGCCCCCCTATCTTGTGGGCCCCTCGGGCGGCCACCGACGTACTTCTTCCTCCTATATAAGCCTACGTACCCCGAAAACATCCAGGGAGCCACCGAAACACAATTTCCACCGCCATAACCTTCTGGATCCGCGAGAACCCATCTTGGAGCCTTTGCCGGTGCTCCGCCGGAGGGGGAATCGACCATGGAGGGATTCTACATCAACACCATAGCCCTCCAATGAGTTGTGAGTAGTTTACCACAGACCTTCGGGTCCATAGTTATTAGCTAGATGGCTTCTTCTCTCTTTTTGGATCTCAATACAATGTTCTCCCCCTCTCTTGTGGAGATCTATTCGATGTAAACTCTTTTTGCTGTGTGTTTGTCGAGACCGATGAATTGTGGGTTTATAATCAAGTTTATCTATGAGAAATATTTGAATCTCCTCTGAATTCTTTTATGTATAATTGAGTTGTCTTTGCAAGTCTCTTCGAATTATCAGTTTGGTTTGGCCTACTAGATTGATCTTTCTTGCCATGGGAGAAGTGCTTAGCTTTGGGTTCAATCTTGCGGTGTCCTTACCCAGTGACAGAAAGGGTTGCAAGGCACATATTGTATTGTTGCCATCGAGGATAAAAAGATGGGGTTCATATCATATTGCATGAGTTTATCCCTCTACATCATGTCATCTTGCTTAATGCATTACTCTGTTCTTTATGAACTTAATACTCTAAATGCAGGCAGGAGTTGGTCGATGTGTGGAGTAATAGTAGTAGATGCAGGCAGGAATCGGTCTACTTGTCAGGGACGTGATGCCTATATACATGATCATGCCTAGATAATCTCATAATTATTCGCTTTTCTATCAATTGCTCGACAGTAATTTGTTCGCCCACCGTAATACTTATGCTATCTTGAGAGAAGCCTCTAGTGAAACCTATGGCCCCCGGGTCTATCTTTTATCATATTTGCTTTCAATCTACTTTTATTTGCATCTATATTATAAAATACCAAAAATATATTTATCTTATCATACTATCTCTATCAGATCTCACTTTCGCAAGTGGCCGTGAAGGGATTGACAACCTCTTTATTGCATTGGTTGCGAGTTCTTTGTTCGTTTGTGTAGGTGCGTGGGACTTTTGAGGAGCCTCCTACTAGATTGATACCTTGGTTCTCAAAAACTGAGGGAAATACTTACGCTACTATTGCTGCATCACCCTTTCCTCTTCAAGGAAAACCAACGCAAGCTCAAGACGTAGCACATCTCCATCACCTTCCCCCATCTATATTCAGCGGTCTACTCTCCCGCATCCCGCTGTACCCTCTACTTGAACATGGTGCTTTATGCTTCATGTTATTATCCAATGATGTGTTGCCATCCTATGATGTCTGAGTAGATTTCCGTTGTCCTATCGGTGATTGATGAATTGCTATGATTGGTTTGAGTTGCATGTTTTATTATTGGTGTTGTCCTATGGTGCCCTCCGTGCCGCGCAAGCATGAGGGATTCCCGTTGTAGGGTGTTGCAATGCGTTCATGATTCGCTTATAGTGGGTTGCGTGAGTGACTGAAACACAAACCCGAGTAAGTAGGTTGTTTGCGCATGGGATAAAGGGGACTTGATACTTTAATGCTATGGTTGGGTTTTACCTTAATGAATCTTTAGTAGTTGCGGATGCTTGCTAGAGTTCCAATCATAAGTGCATATGATCCAAGTAGAGAAAGTATGTTAGCTTATGCCTCTCCCTCAAATAGAATTGCAATAGTGATTACCGGTCTAGTAACGTAGTCAATTGCTTAAGGACAATTTCATAACTCCTACCACCACTTTTCCACACTTGCTCTATTAACTTTATTGCTTCTTTATCTAAACAGCCCCTACTTTTTATTTACGTGTTCTTTATTATCTTGCAAACCTTTCCAACAACACCTACAAAGTACTTCTAGTTTCATACTTGTTCTTGGTAAAGCAAACGTCAAGCGTGTGTAGAGTCGTATCAGTGGCCGATAGGACTTGAGAGAGTATTTGTTCTACATTTAGCTCCTCGTTGGGTTCGACACTCTTACTTATTGAAAGAGGCTACAACTATCCCGTGTACTTGCGGGTTATCAGTCCCCGCCGACTTTCACGCGCCCGTGCACCTGCCAGCGCATGCGCCTGCGCGTGCACTGATGCGCACGCCCGTGCCGTTGCCCGTGCACCTGCCAGCCATGCGCCTGCACGTGCACTGACGTGCGCACACGTGCCCGTGTACACGAATGTCTCTGCCGTGCCGTTGACAGCGCCTGTCCCCGCGCGGGTGCCAGTGCCCCCCTCAGCGGCATGGATGGCCGCCGTCGACCGCTTCCTTGCACCAACGCCAGTCGCCTCCTCCCGTCAGTTGACTCGCTCCGAAGTCCAGAATATTTTGGCCTTCCTTGAAGATAGGCCAACATCCAGGAGTACGCCAACAACGGCGCAAGACGCCGCCATCATCGTCGGTTAGTGGCCCGACGACACCCAGAGCACGGCAGAGGAGCCGCTTCCCACCGCAAGACGCCCCCGCTACCGCCGTGTAATCTAAATTTGCCATGAAAAACGTTTGGACTGCCATGCTTAAAATCCGATCGTTTATCATTTCCGTTTAATTTATATCGATCATCGTATAACTTAAAGTCGGAGTCAGACTGAACGAAATCTATGGTTTGATCGATTGAATGTTCTGCTAGAGCCGTATCAAAATAAATATAAAAGGTCATCAAGCCAAATGTATTCCTTGTCATCCAACGACCTAGACTGCTTCAATGTCGAGCGCTCAACACGTTTAGCGTGCAGTTAATTTCATCCAAAAATAGTGCTAATCACATAATAACACGCAAATAATATCCTACTTAATATCCGCATGCACTTAATATACTTCCAAATTAACGTGCATTGCACGTACACACTGACTAGTGCTACTAGTACGTGAAACTGGTGCCGTAACTTGTGAACGCGTCCAGATATGGTCAACGGCAACATCGCCCGCGAGTTCTTTGTGTTTGCCCGTGCGTCTAAACGCAGAAGGGAAGGAGAGAGAGAGAGAGCACACATGGAACCCACCAGTAAGTGAAGGCGAATAGTACTAAAAATAATATTACATGTTATCCATTAAATAGGTTGTGGTAATATAAAAACATTATATGAACAAAGGGGGTACAACAAACATTGCTGTTATACATATATTGCCTATTGACGTGCGGATTGAAGGCCATGGTCGCATGTTCGATCCTCGTCCTTTATTTTTTAATTTGTGTATGGGTCCAAATTTGTTTCATGACACGTGGGCCCCTCGGTGTGTAGTTTGTAGCACTTTAATTTGTGAGTCGAAATTTGTTCCATTCCAAGTGGACTATCGATGTGTAGTTTTGTAGCTTATTTATAATAATTAAAGAGAACAACAGAGTTTTTTTTTGCAATAATACCATGGTGCGACATTGAAGGCGAGAAAGTACGTGCGAGAGAGCGATGCTGAGCCAGAGGGAAATCAACTAGGGGAGTTGCGGGGGTTGCAATGATGTTTGGAGTAGTTGTGGGCCAAATGCTATGAAAATATAATCTAGACCGATCGGAATAAATGCCTACACAAATTAATCCAAGGTTGGAGTGCCCCTCGCAATGTAAATAGCTCCGGCTTCGCTAGGGATGGAGAGGTTGTTGGAAATATGCCCTAGAGGCAATAATAAAAGTATTATTATTATATTTCCTTGTTCATGATAATTGTCTTTTATTCATGCTATAACTGTATTATCCGGAAATCGTAATACACGTGTGAATACATAGACCACAATATGTCCCTAGTGAGCCTCTAGTTGACTAGCTCGTTGTGATCAACAGATAGTCATGGTTTCCTGGCTATGGACATTGGATGCCGTTGATAACGGGATCACATCATTAGGAGAATGATGTGATGGACAAGACCCAATCCTAAGCATAGCACAAAGATCGTGTAGTTCGTTTGCTAGAGCTTTGCCATTGTCAAGTATCTCTTCCTTTGACCATGAGATCGTGTAACTCCTGGATACCGTAGGAGTGCTTTGGGTGTATCAAACGTCACAACGTAACTGGGTGACTATAAAGGTGCACTACAGGTATCTCCGAAAGTATCTATTGTTTTATGCGGATCGAGACTGGGATTTGTCACTCCGTGTAAACGGAGAGGTATCTCTGGGCCCACTCGGTAGGACATCATCATATGCGCAATGTGACCAAGGAGTTGATCACGGGATGATGTGTTACGGAACGAGTAAAGTGACTTGCCGGTAACGAGATTGAACAAGGTATTGGATACCGACGATCGAGTCTCGGGCAAGTAAAATACCGATAGACAAAGGGAATTGAATACGGGATTGATTAAGTCCTTGACATCGTGGTTCATCCGATGAGATCATCGTGGAACATGTGGGAGCCAACATGGGTATCCAGATCCCGCTGTTGGTTATTGACTGGAGAACGTCTCGGTCATGTCTGCATGTCTCCCGAACCCGTAGGGTCTACACACTTAAGGTTCGATGACGCTAGGGTTATAAAGGAAGCTTGTATGTGGTTACCGAATGTTGTTCGGAGTCCCGGATGAGATCCCGGACGTCACGAGGAGTTCCGGAATGGTCTGGAGGTAAATATTTATATATAGGAAGTCCTGTTTCGGCCATCGGGACAAGTTTCGGGGTCATCGGTATTGTACCGGGACCACCGGAAGGGTCCCGGGGGCCCACCGGGTGGGGCCACCTGCCCCGGGGGCCCACATGGGCTGTAGGGGGTGCGCCTTGGCCTACATGGGCCAAGGGCACCAGCCCCAAGAGGCCCATGCGCCTAGGGAACCCTAGAGGGAAGAGTCCTCAAAGGGGAAGGCACCTCCGAGGTGCCTTGGGGAGGATGGACTCCTCCCCCCCCTCTTGGCCGCACCCCAAAACCCATCTAGGGCTGGCCGCCGCCCCTAGGGGGTGGGAAACCCTAAAGGGGGCGCATCCCTCCCCTTCCCCTATATATATGAGGCCTAGGGGCTGCCCATAACACGCGATTTGATCTCTCGTTGGTGCAGCCCTGCCCCTCTCCCTCCTCCTCTTCTCCCATGGTGCTTGGCGAAGCCCTGCGGGATTGCCACGCTCCTCCACCACCACCACGCCGTTGTGCTGCTGTTGGATGGAGTCTTCCTCAACCTCTCCCTCTCTCCTTGCTGGATCAAGGTGTGGGAGACGTCACCGGGCTGTACGTGTGTTGAACACGGAGGTGCCGTGCGTTCGGCACTTGATCATCGATGATCTGAATCACGACGAGTACGACTCCATCAACCCCGTTCACTTGAACGCTTCCGCTTAGCGATCTACAAGGGTATGTAGATGCACTCACCTTTCTACTCGTTGCTGGTCTCTCCATAGATAGATCTTGGTGTTACGTAGGAAATTTTTTGAATTTCTGCTACGTTCCCCAACAGTGGCATCATGAGCTAGGTCTATTGCGTAGATTCTTTGCACGAGTAGAACACAAAGTAGTTGTGGGCGTTGATGTTGTTCAATATGCTTACCGTTACTAGTCCAATCTTGTTTCGACGGTATTGTGGGATGAAGCGGCCCGGACCAACCTTACACGTACTCTTACGTGAGACAGGTTCCACCGATTGACATGCACTTGGTGCATAAGGTGGCTAGCGGGTGCCAGTCTCTCCCACTTTAGTCGGAACGGATTCGATGAAAAGGGTCCTTATGAAGGGTAAATAGCAATTGGCATATCACATTGTGGTTTTGCGTAGGTAAGAAACGTTCTTGCTAGAAACCCATAGCAGCCACGTAAAACATGCAACAACAATTAGAGGACGTCTAACTTGTTTTTGCAGGGTATGCTTTGTGATGTGATATGGCCAAGAAGAATGTGATGAATGATATGTGATGTATGAGATTGATCATGTTCTTGTAATAGGATTCACGACTTGCATGTCGATGAGTATGACAACCGGCAGGAGCCATAGGAGTTGTCTTTATTTTTTGTATGACCTGCGTGTCATTGAAGAACGCCATGTAACTTACTTTACTTTATTGCTAAACGCGTTAGCCATAGAAGTAGAAGTAGTCGTTGGTGTGACAACTTCATGAAGACACGATGATGGAGATCATGATGATGGAGATCATGGTGTCATGCCGGTGACGATGATGATCATGGAGCCCCGAAGATGAAGATCAAAAGGAGCAAAATGATATTGGCCATATCATGTCACTATTTGATTGCATGTGATGTTTATCATGTTTATGCATCTTGTTTACTTAGGACGACGGTAGTAAATAAGATGATCCCTTACAAAATTTCAAGAAGTGTTCTCCCCTAACTGTGCACCGTTGCTACAGTTCGTCGCTTCTAAGCACCACGTGATGATCGGGTGTGATGGATTCTTACGTTCACATACAACGGGTGTAAGACAGTTTTACACAGCGAAAACACTTAGGGTTAACTTGACGAGCCTAGCATGTGCAGACATGGCCTCGGAACACGGAGACTGAAAGGTTGAGCATGAGTCGTATAGTAGATACGATCAACATGAAGATGTTCACCGATGATGACTAGTCTGTCTCACGTGATGATCGGACACGGCCTAGTTGACTCGGATCATGTAATCACTTAGATGACTAGAGGGATGTCTATCTAAGTGGGAGTTCATAAGATGAACTTAATTATCCTGAACATAGTCAAAAGACCTTTTGCAAATTATGTCGTAGCTCACGCTATAGTTCTACTGTTTTAGTTATGTTCCTAGAGAAAATATAGTTGAAAGTTGACAGTAGCGATTATGCGGACACTAGAACGCTTATGTCCTTAAAGCACTGCTTAGTGTGCTGAACCCCAAACGTCGTTTGTGGATGTTTCGAACATCGAACATACACGTTTTGATAACTACGTGATAGTTCAGTTAAATGGTTTAAGTAGAGGCACCAAAGACGTTTTTTGAAACATCGCGAAACATATGAGATGTTTTGAAGGCTGAAATTGGGATTTCAGGCTCGTGCCCATGTCAAGAGGTATAAGACCTCCGACGATTTTCTTAGCCTGCCAACTAAGGGAGAAAAGCTCAATCGTTGAGCTTGTGCTCAGATTGTCTGAGTGCAACAATCACTTGAATCGAGTGGGAGTTGATCTTCCAGATGAGATAGTGATGTTTCCCCAAAGTCATTGCCACCAAGCTGCTAGAGCTTCGTGATGAACTATAACATATCAAGGATAGAGATGATGATCCTTGAGGTATTCGCGTTGTTTGACATCGCGAAAGTAGAAATCAAGAAGGAGCATCAATTGTTGATGGTTGATGAAACCACTAGTTTCAAGAAGGGCAAGGGAAAGAAGGGATACTTCATGAAACGGCAAATCAGCTGCTGCACCAATGAAGAAACCCGAGGTTGAACCCAAACCCGAGACTAAGTGCTTCTGTAATAAGGGGAACAACCACTGGAGCAGGATTACCCTAGATACTTGGTAGATGAGAAGGCTGGCAAGGTCGATAAAAGTATATTGGATATACATTATGTTAATGTGTACTTTACTAGTACTCCTAGTAGCACCAGGGTATTAGATACCGGTTCGGTTGCTAAGTGTTAGTAACTCGAAATAAAAGCTACGGAATAAAACGGAGACTAGCTAAAGGTGAGCTGACGATACGTGTTGGAAGTGTTTCCAAGTTTGATGTGATCTAACATCGCACGCTCCCTCTACCATCAAGATTAGTATTAAACCTGAATAAGTGCTCATGCACCTAAAGGAATGGTTTATTGAATTTTGATCGTAGGGATACACATTTTCATGCCAAAAGATATAAGATAGTAATGATAGTACCACTTACTTGTGGCACTGCCATGTAAGTCATAATGGTATAAAACGCATGAAGAAGCTCCATGTTGATGGATCTTTGGACTCACTCATTTTTGAAAAGTTTGAGACATGCGAACCATGTCTATTGGTATATATGCATGAAGAAACTCCATGCAAATGGACCGTTTGAACTCACTTGATTTTGAATCACTTGAGATATGCAAATCATACCACTTAGGCAAGATGACTGAAAAGCCTCGGTTTCAGTAAAATGGAACAAGATAGCAACTTATTGGAAGCAACACATTTTTATGTGTGCAGTCCAATGAGTGCTGAGGCATGCAGTGAATATCGTTATGTTCTTACTTCACAGATGATTCGAGTAGATGTTGAGAATATTTACTTGATGAAACACAAGTCTGAATTATTGAATGGTTCAAATAATTTCAGAGTGAAGTAGAAGATCATTGTGACAAGAGGATAAAATGTCTGTGATATGATCATAGAGATGAATATCTGAATTACGAGTTTGGCACAGAATTAAGACATTGTGGAAATAGTTTCACAACTAATACAGCCTGGAACACCATAGTGTGATGATGTGTCCGAACATCATAACTGCACCCTATTGGATATGATGCATACCATGATGTCTCTTATCGAATTACCACTGTCATTCATGGGTTAGGCATTAGAGACAACCACATTCACTTTAAATAGGGCACCACATAATTCCGTTGAGACGACACCGTTTGAATTATGGTTTAGAGAAACCTAAGTTGTCGTTTCTTAAAGGTTTGGGGCTGCAACGCTTATGTGAAAAAGTTTCAGGATTAAGCTCGAACCCAAAGCGGATAAAATGCATCTTCATAGGACACCCAAAACAGTTGGGTATACCTCCTAATTCAGATCCGAAAGCAATATGGATTGTTTCTTGAATCGGGTCCTTTCTCGAGGAAAGGTTTCCCTCGAAAGAGTTGAGTGGGAGGATGGTGGAGACTTAATGAGGTTATTGAACCGTCTCTTCAACTAGTATGTGACAGGGCACAGGAAGTTGTTCCTGTGGCACCTACACCAATTGAAGTGGAAGCTTATGATATTGATCATGAAACTTCGGATCAAGTCACTACCAAACCTCGTAGGACGACAAGGACACGTACTACTTCGGAGTGGTAAGGTGATCCTGTCTTGAAGGTCATGTTGCTAGACAACAATGAACCTACGAGCTATGGAGAAGCGATGGTGGGCCCGAATTCCGACAAATGGTTAGAAGCCATGAAATCCGAGATAGTATCCATATATCAGAACAAAGCATGGACTTTGATGGACTTGCCCGATGATCGGCAATCCATTGAGATAAATGGATCTTTTAAGAAGAAGACGGACGTGGATGGAAATGTCACCATCTATGAAGCTCGACTTGTGGCGAAGTGTTTTCCGACAAGTTCAAGGAGTTGACTACGATGAGATTTTCTCACTCGTAGCGATGCTTAAGTCCGTCGGATTCATGTTAGCACTAGCCGCATTTATGAAATCTGGAAGATGGATATCAAAACAAGTTTCCTTACTAGTTTTCGTAAGGAAAGGTTGTATGTAATAAAATCAGAAAGTTTTTGTCGATCCTAAGGATGCTAAAAGGTATGCTAGCTCCAGCGATCCTTCAATGGACTGGAGTAAGCATCTCGGAGTTGGGATGTACACTTTGATGAGATGATCAAAGATTTTGGGTTTGTACAAAGTTTATGAGAAACTTGTATTTCCAAAGAAGTGAGTGGGAGCACTATAGAATTTCTGATGAGTATATGTTGATCAGAAATGATGTAGAATTTCTAGAAAGCATATAGGGTTATTTTGAAAGTGTTTTTCAATGGAAAGCCTGGATTAAGCTACTTGAACATTGAGCATCAAGATCTATAAGGATAGATCAAAACGCTTAATGGTACTTTCAAATGAGCACATACCTTGACATGATCTTGAAGGTGTTCAAGATGGACCAGTCAAAGAAGGAGTTCTTGCCTGAGTTGTAAGGTACGAAGTTAAGACTTAAAGCTCGACCACGGCAGAAAAGAGAGAAAGGACGAAGGTCGTCCCCTATGCTTTAGACGTAGGCTCTACAGTATGCTATGCTGTGTACCGCACCGAAAGTGTGCCTTGCCATGAGTCAGTCAAGGGGTACAAGAGTGATCCATGAATGGATCATAGGACAGCGGTCAAAGTTATCCTTAGTAACTAGTGGACTAAGGAATTTTCTCGATTATAGAGGTGGTAAAAGAGTTCGTCGTAAAGGTTACGACGATGCAAGCTTGACACCTATCCGGATAGCTCTGAGTAGAGAGACCGGATACATATAATGGAGCAATAATTTAGAATAGCTCCAAGTAGAACAGTTGTTTGGAATAGCTCCAAATAGAGCGTGGTAGCTGCATCTAGGAGATGACATGGAGATTTGTAAAGCACACACGGATCTGAAAGGTTCAGACCCGTTGACTAAAACCTCTCTCACAAGCAACATGATCAAACATAAAACTCATTGAGTGTTAATCACATAGTGATGTGAACTAGACTACTGACTCTAGTAAACTCTTGGGTATTAGTCACATGGCGATGTGACCTGTGAGTGTTAATCACATGGCGATGTGAACTAGATTATTGACTCTAGTGCAAGTGGGAGACTGTTGGAAATATGCCCTAGAGGCAATAATAAAAGTATTATTATTATATTTCCTTGTTCATGATAATTGTCTTTTATTCATGCTATAACTGTATTATCCGGAAATCGTAATACACGTGTGAATACATAGACCACAATATGTCCCTAGTGAGCCTCTAGTTGACTAGCTCGTTGTGATCAACAGATAGTCATGGTTTCCTGGCTATGGACATTGGATGTCGTTGATAACGGGCTCACATCATTAGGAGAATGATGTGATGGACAAGACCCTATCCTAAGCATAGCACAAAGATCGTGTAGTTTGTTTGCTAGAGCTTTGCCATTGTCAAGTATCTCTTCCTTTGACCATGAGATCGTGTAACTCCTGGATACCGTAGGAGTGCTTTGGGTGTATCAAACGTCACAACGTAACTGGGTGACTATAAAGGTGCACTACAGGTATCTCCGAAAGTATCTATTGTTTTATGCGGATCGAGACTGGGATTTGTCACTCCGTGTAAACGGAGAGGTATCTCTGGGCCCACTCGGTAGGACATCATCATATGTGCAATGTGACCAAGGAGTTGATCACGGGATGATGTGTTACGGAACGAGTAAAGTGACTTGCCGGTAACGAGATTGAACAAGGTATTGGATACCGACGATCGAGTCTCGGGCAAGTAAAATACCGATAGACAAAGGGAATTGAATACGGGATTGATTAAGTCCTTGACATCGTGGTTCATCCGATGAGATCATCGTGGAACATGTGGGAGCCAACATGGGTATCCAGATCCCGCTGTTGGTTATTGACTGGAGAACGTCTCGGTCATGTCTGCATGTCTCCCGAACCCGTAGGGTCTACACACTTAAGGTTCGATGACGCTAGGGTTATAAAGGAAGCTTGTATGTGGTTACCGAATGTTGTTCGGAGTCCCGGATGAGATCCCGGACGTCACGAGGAGTTCCGGAATGGTCCGGAGGTAAATATTTATATATAGGAAGTCCTGTTTCGGCCATCGGGACAAGTTTCGGGGTCATCGGTATTGTACCGGGACCACCGGAAGGGTCCCGGGGGCCCACCGGGTGGGGCCACCTGCCCCGGGGGGCCACATGGGCTGTAGGGGGTGCGCCTTGGCCTACATGGGCCAAGGGCACCAGCCCCAAGAGGCCCATGCGCCTAGGGAACCCTAGAGGGAAGAGTCCTCAAAGGGGAAGGCACCTCCGAGGTGCCTTGGGGAGGATGGACTCCTCCCCCCCCTCTTGGCCGCACCCCAAAACCCATCTAGGGCTGGCCGCCGCCCCTAGGGGGTGGGAAACACTAAAGAGGGCGCAGCCCTCCCCTTCCCCTATATATATGAGGCCTAGGGGCTGCCCATAACACGCGATTTGATCTCTCGTTGGTGCAGCCCTGCCCCTCTCCCTCCTCCTCTTCTCCCATGGTGCTTGGCGAAGCCCTGCGGGATTGCCACGCTCCTCCACCACCACCACGCCGTTGTGCTGCTGTTGGATGGAGTCTTCCTCAACCTCTCCCTCTCTCCTTGCTGGATCAAGGCGTGGGAGACGTCACCGGGCTGTACGTGTGTTGAACGCGGAGGTGCCGTGCGTTCGGCACTTGATCATCGATGATCTGAATCACGACGAGTACGACTCCATCAACCCCGTTCACTTGAACGCTTCCGCTTAGCGATCTACAAGGGTATGTAGATGCACTCACCTTTCTACTCGTTGCTGGTCTCTCCATAGATAGATCTTGGTGTTACGTAGGAAAATTTTTGAATTTCTGCTACGTTCCCCAACAGAGGTAGCTTCAATGCATGGAAGATACGGCGTGAGAAAGCGAGGTTAATCGAGAGACATATAGATAGAGAGACAAAGTGAGTGTGGTCCGACATTCATTGAACAGATATATATGCTCTGGAGAGATATTGTCTGATTGAGCTTTTGGCAAGGGTGAGGGCTATAAGATAGAGCTTGAGAGATGATTCAGTCACAGACGTGTAGATATATTTTGTGTGTGGGAGGAAGAAAGGTCAATCGATCACATAGGGTCGTCGTGCGATCGAATGAGTGAGACGGGTTGGAGAGAGTGACCTAGATAGACAATGTGCGTGAGAGAGTATACAATGTGAATAGGTCGAATTGGGCTCAAACATGGTGATATATCGTTTTTCTCCGAGAAAGAGCAAGGTCAATCGAGACATACAAAGAGAGAGGGATATATATATATATATGTGTGTGTGTGTGTCTAGAGAGAGAGAGAGAGAGAGAGAGAGAGATTGAGCGAGCGTGGCACGCCATGAGGTCGAAAGAGTGGGGGCGGCTTGGATGGACTGACCTAGATAGACAAGATGCGTGAGAGAGTATAGAGTGTGTCGATCGAGGCCCGAACAGGGAGATATATCATTTGTGTGTGAAAGAAAACAAGGTTAAACGAGACTCAGACAAAGAGAGCGAGATTGAGCGAGTGTGGCCCGCCGTGCGGAAGAAAGAGTGAGACAGTCTTGAGGGAGTGACCTAGATAGACAACGTGTGTGCGTGCGCACGAGAGGTGGGGGGGCTAGATAGGCAATGCATGTATTTAGCGCGAGAGGGTGAGAGGGAGAGAGAGAGAGAGCTCGACATGGGGTGCAATGGCGGGTGTGTGAGGTAAATACATTTGGTAACAGAGTGGAAAAGGGGGGTTGTATAGTTGAGAGAGTTAGAGATCGAAACATGGAGAGAGGGGGGGCTAAAAACAACATTTGAATATAGATAGTACGAGACTTAATATCGATGTTTCAGTGTACATTGTAAGATTTGAACTGAGGACCATGCATATGGATAATTATTTTGAATTCGTGTCATACTAGGTTTCGAAAAGTTGACATTGACTCAATTTGTTGTGCTATTTTATAGGTCATATGTTTGAATCCATTCAAAAGTTTTCTCACTACCATGGTGTTCATCATATTTATATGAATTTGTATTAAAAAGTAGTGTGGATACAGTGAAATGTGAAATCCACATTAGAATTGGAGATCGCTACGTGACACACACTCTAATTCAAATAACTAATTATGTGACACACACTCTAATCCACGTTAGCGTGGATAACGGGGATACCGTTTCGATTTTTTTTCAAATAACTCCTCATTAATTAATTTATAGTACTCCCTCTGTTCATTTTTATAAGACCTTGAAGACATTTCAGACAATGTGCAAAACAGTTCATTTTAAGTTGTCTGAAACGACTTACAAAAGTGAACGGAGGGAGTATCTCGTTTCGAATGACTAATTATTGCAAGAAAAACACGGGCATGGTAATACATACATATTCGTTTGCAAATGAAAGAAGATTCATTTGCATTCTCAAATGTAGGCGCACCAGGCAGACTAGGGTCGTGTCATGGTGGTCGCATGTGTCAGACGGACGCGTAGCACCCAGCCACCCACCCCCTCCCTTCCTTCCCCCCTCCCCCTCCCCCCCCCCAAAAAAAAGGACGACGATAAAATA
>NC_041389.1:23704206-23705388 GCF_002162155.2 Triticum dicoccoides | reverse complement strand
CACCGCCCCGCCCCCCTCCTCCACCGGCGACCTCCTCCACCGGCCCTGCCTCAGGTGAGCTCTACCCATTTTTTCCTTTTTTCTATTTTTTTAGTTTTAGGTTTAGTTTTAGTTTAGTTTTAGGGCCGCAAACAACACACTAAAAAAAGTTCGTACATAAATAGTAAAAAAACTACTCGGCGTCGCTATCTAGGTCAATCACGGCCGGGCCATTGCCGCCGTCATCGTCGCTGCTGGACCGGTTCGCGACGTCGTCCCAGTCCACCGGGACGTCGTCCAAATCCTCTTCCTCCGCCGCTGGCACCTGCTGCCACTCCGTCGGCACCTGCTGCCACTCCGGCGGCGCCATCGCCGCCTGCAGCGCCGCCTCCTCCTGGGCCTCCAGCGCCGCCGCCGTGGCGGCCTCCTCCGCTGACTGCGCCAGGATCGCGAGGAGCCCGGCCGTGTCCTCCGGGTCGCCATCTTGCTGGAGCACCGCCTGCTCCGGCGGGATCACAACCTCGGTCGGGGCTGCTGGGGCGGGGGTGGGAGCGGGTGCCCTGCGCGGCTGGGAGGGCCCGGCTCCATGAGAGAGATCACCGACAGGGAGCCCTCGGGCGGCGCGCTTGAAGGCGCCGATGACGTCGTCGAATCGCTTGCCCTTCCAAAAATGGCGGCGGCCCTTCCGGTTATAGCGTCCCCCGGGGTGCGCGCGGAGCTCTGCCGGCATCGCCGGTACGCCCTGCGTGGGGAATCCGTCCGCGGAGATCCTCCACGGTCGCGGCAGCTTCGCCGCCGGCGGCACGTAGAGGCCGAACCGAGCGAGGTCCCCCGTCTGCCCCAACGTGAGGCTCGACGGCCAGTGGCCGCCCGGTGCCGCGCTGTCGGAGTCCGGGTCGCTGGACGCCATCCCGCGAAGAGAACACGCGTGTGAAGAGGGGGGCGGGGCGATGGAGGAGGTGGCCGGTGTGACCAAACTCACCGCGCAGGGCGGGTTTTATAGCGCCGGGATTTAATGCGGCAGGGATTTAATGCGGCAGGGAGGCGTCGGGCCGCGGAAGACGAGATGGCCGCGCGGAAGACGAGATGGCGGCGCGCGGAAGACGAGATGGCGGCACGCGGAAGACGAGATGGCGGTGTTGACCGCGAGGCATCGGGGCTCGCGGGGCAGGCAAGGCGGCAGCCGGCAGCACGGCAGGCGTG
>NC_041389.1:23677786-23704006 GCF_002162155.2 Triticum dicoccoides | reverse complement strand
GCAGGCGTGCGGCGCGGCGGCGGGAAGCGGGGGGCAGGAGGCGTCGGGGCTCGCGGGGCAGGCGAGGCGGCAGCGGGCAGGTGGGGCAGGCGGCAGCGCCTCAGCGAGGGCGGCCGACGCGACGCGACGCGGCGGCCGAGGCGGAAGTGGCGCCGCAGGCCGAGGAGGAAGCGGGGGCGGCCGATGCATCGAGCGAGGCGGAAGCGGGCGAGGCGGAAGCGGACAGCAAAGGCCTGCCGTTAGCCACTTAACGGACTGAGAGCACAATTATTGCCGTCTGCTCTCGTTGCCATCCGCGGCAGACAGCAAAGGTCCTTTGTCGTCAGCCGCCAGGAAGCGGACGGCAAAGCAGCTGTTTACCGTAGCCTACTTTGCCAGAGCCTTTTGCCGTCCGCGGCTGACGGCAAAGGCCTTTGCCGTCCGCCGTTCATGCCATTGCCGTCCGCCATGGCAGACGGCAAAATAGCTGATTCCTGTAGTGCAACACACCCAATACAATGGTAAATTGTATAGGTGCACTAGTTCGGCGAAGAGATGGTGATACGAGTGCAATATGGATGGTAGATAAAGGTATTTGTAATCTCAAATTATAAAAACAGCAAGGTAACTAATGATAAAAGTGAGCGTAAACAATATTGCAATGATAGGAAACAAGGCCTAGGGTTCATACTTTCACTAGTGCAAATTCTCTCAACAATAATAACATAGATAGATCATATAACAAGCCCTCAACATGCAACAAAGAGTCACTCCAAAGCCACTAATAGCGGAGAACAAACGTAGAGATTATGGTAGGGTACGAAACCACCTCAAAGTTATTCTTTCGGATCAATATATTCAAGAGTTTGTACTAGAATAACACCTTAAGACACAAATCAACCAAAACCCTAATGTCACCAAGATACTCCATTGTCACCTCAAGTATCCATGGGCATGATTATACGATATGCATCACACAATCTCAGATTCATCCAACCAACACAAAAGTACTTCAAAGAGTGCCCCAAAGTTTCTACCGGAGAGTCAAGAAAACGTGTGCCAACCCCTATGCATAGGTTCATGGGCGGAACCCGCAAGTTGGTCACCAAAACATACATCAAGTGGCACGTGATATCCCATTGTCACCACAGATAAACATGGCAAGACATACATCAAGTGTTCTCAAATCAAAGACTCAATCTGATAAGATAACTTCAAGAGGGGAACTCAATTCATTACAAGAGAGTAGAGGGGGAGAAACATCATAAGATCCAACTGTAATAGCAAAGCTCGGGATACATCAAGATCATGCAATAGAGGGAACACAAGAGAGAACACGAGAGAGAGGGATCAAACACATAGCTACTGGTACATGCCCTCAGCCCCAAGGGTGAACTACTCCCTCCTCGTCATGGAGAGCGCCGGGATGATGAAGATGGCCACCGGTGAAGGATCCCCCTCCGGCAGGGTGCCGGAATGGGCTGCCGAGAGGTTTTTGGTGGCTACAGAGGCTTGCGGCGGCGGAACTCCCGATCTATCTTGATATTCGATGGTTTTAGGGTACGTAGGCTTATATAGATGAAAGAAGTCGGTCGGGAGGTGGTCGAGGGGCCCACGAGACAAGGGGCGCGCCCAGTAGGGGGGCGCGCCCTCCTATCTCGTGGCCTCCTCGAGGGTCTTCTGACATGAACTCCAAGTCTCTTGGGTGATATTCTTCCAAAAAATCACGTTGCCGAAGGTTTCATTCTGTTTGGACTCCGTTTGATATTCCTTTTCTTTGAAATACTAAAACAGGCAATAAAACAGCAATATGGGTTGGGCCTCCGGTTAATAGGTTAGTCCCAAAAGTAATATAAAAGTGTATAATAAAGCCCATAATCATTCAAAACAGATAATAAAATAGCATGAATGCTTCATAAATTATAGATACGTTGGAGACGTATCAGCATCCCCAAGCTTAATTCCTACTCGTCCTCGAGTAGGTAAATGATAAAGAAAGAATTTATGAAGTGTGAATGCTAGAGGTGCACAAGTTTGATCAACGATAATTTTAGTCACCTTTTCTAGCATGATAATATGTCATAACAGTAGTTCATCTCATAAAACTTTTCATGATAAAGTAACAAGCAATTCACATGTCAAAGCATAGACCATAAACATTCTTGAAAACTTGCAAACCTCATTCTTAGTCATCAAACAATTGCAATTCATCTTATTTTCAGGAATAGCAAACTCCACATACTCAACAATCATATAGTCTTCTACAATTGCTAACACTCACGCAATACTAATGGTTATGGAGTTTCGATCGGACACTAAGAAAGATAGGGGCTTATAGTGTTGCCTCCCAACGTATTCACCTTTGGGTGATGTCAACAATAATAGTTCATGCTAACTTACATCCAATTGGATATATATATCAGGATCACCCCAACACAAAGTGCTTGCCAAAGGATAAAATGAAAAAAAGGAAAGGTGAAGATCACCTTGACTCTTGCATAAAAGTAAAAGACATAAAGTAAAAGATAGGCCCTTCACAGAGGGAAGCAGAGATTGTCATGTGCTTTTAGGGTTGAATACACAAAATCTTAATGTGAAAGAACGTCACTTTATATTGCCCCTTGTATATGGACCTTCATTATGCAGTCTGTCGCTTTTATTGCTTCCATAACAAGTTCGTACAAAGCTTATTTTCTCCGCACTAATAAGTCATGCATATTTAGAGAGCAATTTTTATTGCTTGCACCGATGACAACTTACTTGAAGGATCTTACTCAATCCATAGGTAGGTATGGTGGACTCTCATGGCAAAACTTGGTTTAAGGATATTTGGAAGCACAAGTAGTATCTCTACTTGGTGCTAGGAATTTTTGGCTAGCATGAGGGGGAAAGGCAAGCTCAACATGTTTGAATGATCCATGACAATATACTTTAACTGAGATGTGAGAAAACATAACCCATTACGTTGTCTTCCTTGTCCAACATCAACTCTTTAGCATGTCATACTTAATGAGTGCTCACAATTATAAAAGATGTCTATGATAATATATTTATATGTGAAATCTCCCTTCCTTCAATATTCTTTCATGAATTGTTCAAATGACTAATACAATGCTTGCTAACCTTCAATAAATTTACAACCTCTACTTCTTAGATGTGAAGTCATTACTCCCCATGGGATAAGCAAATGAGACATATATAATTTCAGATTTATGACATTCAACTCATTCAACCATTTACTCAGAGGATATAAGTGAAGCACACGAGTAAATGAAAAACTACTCCAAAAAGATATAAGTGAAGATCAATGAGTAGCAAAATAATTATGTAACTATGTGAAGACTCTCTCTCATTTAAGAATTTCAGATCTTGGTATTGTATTCAAACAGCAAGAAAAGCAAAACAAAATGACATTGCATGGACAGCACAATTCATGTGAAGAAGCAAAAACTTAGGCTCAACCGATACTAACGGATGATTGTTGAAGAAAAAAGGTGGGATGCCTAATGGGGCATCCCCAAGCTTATATGCTTGAGACTTCTTGAAATATTATCTTGGGGTGTCTTGGGCATCCCCAAGCTTGAGCTTTTATGTCTCCTTAGTTCCTCTCATATCATGGTTTCTCTTCTTTTTATCAAAAGCTTCATTCACAACAAACTCAACAAGAACTCGTGAGATAGGTTAGTATAAACCAATGCAAAACCTTATCATTTTCTACTGTAACAAATCACTAAAATTATTATTCAACAGTACATACTAAATGTCTCTGCATATTTAACACTCCTATCCTCAAATAGAATCATTAAACAAGCAAACATATGCAAACAATGCAACCATAACAGCAATCTGCCAAAACAGTACAGTCTGTAAAGAATGCAAGAGTATCAATACTTCCCTGACTCCAAAAATTATGAGAAAAATATCACGCTGTAGAAGATTTATCAGAGCTCAATATGCAAAAACATTCAACATTAGACCATTCTCTGACTTTTCTAGGGAATTTTTGCAACAGCGGTAAACTTTCTGTTTTGAAACAGCAACATGTATACTAGCAAAATAAGCATGGTAAAGGCTATCCTTGACATTTTTATTGAAACTAAAGATGCAAAACATTATTCTAAATAAAATAAAGCAAATAATAACAAAATAAAATGATGCTCCTAGCAAAACACATATCATGTGGTGAATAAAAATATAGCTCCAAGTAAAGTTACCAATGAACGAAGACGAAAGAGGGGATGCCTTCCAGGGCATCCCAAAGCTTAGGCTCTTGGTTGTCCTTGGATATTACCTTGGGGTGCCTTGGGAATACCCAAGATTTGGCTCTTGCCACTCCTTATTCCATAGTCCATTGAATCCTTACCCAAAACTTGAAAACTTCAACCACACAAAACTCAAAACAAAACTCGTAAGCTCTGTTAGTATAAGAAAATAAAACCACCACTTAGGTACTGTAATGAACTCATTATAAATTCATATTGGTGTAATATCTACGGTATTCTAACTTCTCTATGGTTCATACCCTCCAATACTACTCATAGATTCATCAAAGTAAGCAAACAACACATAGAAAACAGAATCTGTCAAAAACAGAATAGTCTGTAGTAATCTGTATCAAACGTATACTTATGGAACTCAAAAAATTCTGAAATAAATTGGTGGACCTGAGGAATTTGTCTATTAATCATCTTCAAAAAGAATCAACCTAAAATCACTCTCCAGTAAAAAAATGGCAGCAAATCTCGTGAGCGCAAAAGTTTCTATTTTTTACAGCAAGATCACATAAACTTCACCCAAGTCTTCCCAAAGGTCCTACTTGGCACTTTATTGAAACAAAAGCTATAAAACATGATTACTACAGTAGCATAATCATGTGGACACACAAAAACAGTAAGGATAAATATTGGGTTGTCTCCCAACAAGCGCTTTTCTTTAATGCCTTTCTAGCTAGGCATGATGATGGCAATGATGCTCACATAAAAGATAAGAATTGAAACATAACGGGAGCATCATGAAGCATATGGCTAGCACATTTAAGCCTAACCCACTTCCTACGCATAGGGATTTTGTGAGCAAACAACTTATGGGAATAATAATCAACAAGCATAGGAAGGTAAAACAAGCATAGCTTCAAGAATTTCAACACATAGAGAGGAAACTTAACATTATTGCAATTCCTACAAGCATATGTTCCTCCCTCATAATAATTTTCAGTAGCATCATTAATGAATTCAACAATATAACCAGCACCTAAAGCATTCTTTTCATGATCTACAAGCATAGAAAATTTACTACTCTCCACATAAGCAAAATTCTTATCATGAATAATAGTGGGAGTAAACTCAACAAAATAACTATCCTGTGAGGCATAATCCAATTGAAAACTAAAATCATGATGACAAGTTTCATGGTTATCATTATTCCTAATAGCATACAAGTCATCACAATAATCATCATATATAGCAACTTTGTTCTCATAATCAATTGGAACCTCTTCCAAAATAGTGGAATCATCACTAAATAAAGTTGACACTCTTCCAAATCCACTTTCATGTTCATCACAATAAAATTCAACATCCTCCAAAATAGTGGGATAACTACTTCCTGAAGTTGACACTCTTCCAAACCCACTTTTATCAATATAATCATCATAAATAGGAGGCATGCTTTCATCATAATAAATATTCTCATCAAAACTTGGGGGACTAAACATATCGTCTTCATCAAACATAGCTTCCCCAAGCTTGTGGCTTTGCATATCATTAGCATCATGGATATTCAAGGAATTCATACTAAAAACATTGCAATCATGCTCATCACTCAAATATTTGGTGTCAAATATTCTACAGATTTCTTATTCTAGCACTTGAGCACAATTTTCCTTTTCATCATACTCACGAAAGATATTAAAAAGACGAAGCGCATGAGACAAACTTAACTCCATTTTTTTGTAGTTTTTCTTTTATAAACTAAACTACTTATAAAACAAGAAACAAAAAGATTTGATTGCAAGATCTAAAGATATACCTTCAAGCACTCACCTCCCCGGCAACGGCGCCAGAAAAGAGCTTCATGTCTACTACATAACCTTCTTCTTGTAGACGTTGTTGGGCCTGCAAGTGCACAGGTTTGTAGGAAAGTAGCAAATTTCCCTCAAGTGGACGACCTAAGGTTTATCAATCCGTAGGAGGCATAGGATGAAGATGGTCTCTCTCAAACAACCCTGCAACCAAATAACAAAGAGTCTCTTGTGTCCCCAACACACCCAATACAATGGTAAACTGTATAGGTGCACTAGTTCGGCAAAGAGATGGTGATACAAGTGCAATATGGATGGTAGATAAAGGTATTTGTAATATGAAATTATAAAAACAGCAAGGTAACTAATGATAAAAGTGAGCGTAAACGGTATTGCAATGATAGGAAACAAGGCCTAGGGTTCATACTTTCACTAGTGCAAGTTCTCTCAACAATAATAACATAGATAGATCATATAACAAGCCCTCAACATGCAACAAAGAGTCACTCCAAAACCACAAATAGCGGAGAACAAACATAGAGATTATGGTAGGGTACGAAACCACCTCAAAGTTATTCTTTCGGATCAATCTATTATGATGGGCCATTTGCATTTCTGCCCCTAACTCGAACCACCTACTCAGATTTGCCCCTAATTTCAAAGCATGCTCAAATTTGCCCCTCTACCGTTAAGTCACTACTCAGAAATGCCCTTCCGTCCAGTCAAAGGTCTTTGACCATTAGAGGCCCATGTGTACTGTAGCAGACGGAAAGTGCTACATTATTCGACGGAAAGTGCTACATTACTGTACGGAAGGGCATTTCTGAGTAGTGACTTAACGGCGGAGGGGTAAATTTGAGCATGCTTCAAAATTAGGGGCAAATCTGAGTAGTGGGTTCGAGTTAGGGGCACAGATGTAAATGTCCCAAACCCTAATGTCACCTAGATACTCCATTGTCACCTCAAGTATCCATGGGCATGATTATACGATATGCATCACACAATCTCAGATTCATCCAACCAACACAAAAGTACTTCAAAGAGTGCCCCAAAGTTTCTATCGGAGAGTCAAGAAAACATGTGCCAACCCCTATGCATACGTTCATGGGCGGAACCCGCAAGTTGGTCACCAAAACATACGTCAAGTGGCACGTGATATCCCATTGTCACCAGAGATAAACACGGCAAGACATACATCAAGTGTTCTCAAATCAAAGACTCAATCCGATAAGATAACTTCAAGAGGGAAACTCAATTCATTACAAGAGAGTAGAGGGGGGAAAACATCATAAGATCCAAATATAATAGCAAAGCTCGGGATACATCAAGATCGTGCCATAGAGGGAACATGAGAGAGAACACGAGAGGGAGAGATCAAACACATAGCTACTGGTACATACCCTCAGCCCCGAGGGTGAACTACTCCCTCCTCGTCATGGAGAGCGCCGGGATGATGAAGATGGCACCGGTGGAGGATCCCCCTACGGCAGGGTGCCGGAACAGGCTCCCGAGAGGTTTTTGGTGGCTATAGAGGCTTGCGGCGGTGGAACTCCCGATCTATCTTGATATTCGATGGTTTTAGGGTACGTAGGATTATATAGGCGAAAGAAGTCAGTTGGGAGGTGCTTGAGGGGCCCACGAGACAGGGGGGCGCGCCTAGTAGGGGGCGGGGGCGCGCCCTCCTATCTCGTGGCCTCCTCGAGGGTCTTTTGACATGAACTCCAAGTCTCCTGGGTGATATTCTTCCAAAAAATCACGTTGCCGAAGGTTTCATTCTGTTTGATATTCCTTTTCTTTGAAATACTGAAACATGCAATAAAACAGCAATATGGGATGGGCCTCCGGTTAATAGGTTAGTCCCAAAAGTAATATAAAAGTGTATAATAAAGCACATAATCATTGAAAACAGATAATAAAATAGCATGAATGCTTCATAAATTATAGATACGTTGGAGACGTATCAGCGAGCATGCCCAAACGCCGGCCTGAACTAGGTATCCACACATCACTCCCTTGTGCACTATTCCGACGATGTTTGGATATCCTTTCACTGCTCTCTTAGCTTACACGCCTATGCAACTCTGACTTTAACTCTTATTTCTTCTGGAGATATCATCTGAAACAAGCAAATCCATTTTTTAGCGAAGCATGACAGCGCTACGGGATCTGGTACACATCCTGCACACCCGTATAACCTTGTAAGTATTTGTCCTCCGGTAATATATCAAGGTCGACTCCTCTTTTTTGATCAACCATTCGCCGTGTCAAAAATACAGAGAGGGATGCAAGGAGCACAAGGCCCGCACATCGAAGCAAGTGGAAACATGGACTTGTACATGGAACATCCCAAGCGCAAGCAAAGCTGCAGTGAGCCTGTTCAACGAGCGAGCGTAAGTCCCTGTATTTCATTTAATTCGTACTGGCATTTGTGTGTGATTTGTGTGCAGTGGCGGATCCACGAATTCAAGTTACCAGGGGCGAACATTTAACTTAAAAAATACGAAGGCACTTGCACTCCAGAAATCAACATAACTTAAGAAATGTGAAGCTACATGCACTTTGAAAACCAGCTAATGATCCAAAGTAGTTCAGGTTATAAACACTAACTGATGCAAGCACCAAAAAACACAAAATGCAACATGGTGTACAAGGACTACTAACATAGTCTGTACCTGCTTGAATTATTCGTTCTCTGGCTGAAAATATCAAAGTGTAATTGCACCTATAACTAGTGCGCAAACTGCATATCAATATATCTATCCTGCACAAGTATGCCAATAGTTTCAAACAACAGATTAGAAAAGTATTTATGCTATGTTGTCATGATACAGGGACTTTCTGGTAGATGGCCTCGACGTTTCCTCAAGCTAGGAAAATGCACTATAATTTGCTTGTCATCAATGCCTGCAAATCTCTATGTCTCTCTCAACATAGTAGATCATCATTAGACACTAAATCCTTCAATAAGCTTGCAAAATGCTTGCATTAGACCCCTCATTAGACACTATATGTTTATCACGAGGAGCATGTAAAATGTTTGCATCAAATCCTTCATTAGCAGTCTGTTCATTAGACACTTCAGGCTCAAGAACAACATGAGCTTGTATGTTTTCACCGGAAACTTGATTAGATATATCAGATTCAGTCAGTTCAATATTGATTGGGGGAGTTATAAAATAAGTAGAAATTGGTTTCATTTTCTCATAGATTCCCTACATACAAGCAGTTTTACAACACCGTCAGGTTTAACTATTGGCCAAAAATTGAAAAGTTGAATTAGATATAATCAGGGATGTGATGTACCTGCTCGTTATGCATGCTACTCTTGCAAGCTGCGACTATCCATTTGCGCAAGCTCGATGCCATGCCCGTGCTGCCACCGCTGCCTCCCGCGTAGGCTACACCCAGGGTTGGATCTTCATCTTCTTGTCCTTCCGTTCGCTTGAAGCCTAGCGACCGCCCTCCAACGAGGGCGCGAGGAAGTGTTGTGTCGGTCTGTCTAGCGACAGCTAGGTTAGGAGCAAACCAGACTAAAAACTGGAGCAAATGAATTGGGATTTTTCCTGCTATCGATCGATATGGGAGGTGCTCGTTTGGGCCGCGAGCCTGCTATAGGGCCTGCCTTGCACTTATGTTATTGGCTCATCCAAATTGAAACATTTTTCTTCATTTTTTACATTGCCTGCTCGTGCGTTGGGACGAACAAAACTAGACTGGGCCAACCTGGACGACTCAAACTAGGTGCACACTTTCCAGCCACCCGAGGTGGCCGCCCATAGCAGCCCCTATGGTGGCGTCGCCCCTTTTTGCGTGTATGATTGCGGTAGTGAAAAAATATTCCAGTGGCACTTTTGATTTACCCACAGAATGGTTTAATTGCTTGTTTCTATGAACTGAGTTCGCCAATAATGTGAAGGATGACAGTCTTTTCATCCAAATGTAGATTGCTTAGATCTCGATATGTCAAAAGTAATCGCATGAAATATACAGTAAAAGCCAGTGTGATGTGTGTGGCTACAACTAGTCTGACTACACGTCCTCATATAACATATCAAGGACGCACCATCTTACCAGATTAACCATTTGACTTACAAATGCAGTGTGGGAAGAAAGAGGTATTAGGACTGCGTATCCAAGCAATTGATGCCATGAACTCCTTCGTACAACCTTGTAAGCGAAAAAGAAGTTGCAGTGTGCCTATACAAAGAACTAGCGTAAGTTCAGTTGCCTGCTTCTCGGAATTTTAGTTAGCCACTTATTGCAAAATTGTTCAATTATGTTGCTTAGCTTAATTTAGTTTGCTACTGATTACATAATGTCACAGCTTGTTAATCCTATTATAGACTTCGCCTACCTATGTGTTTGATATTTACTGTTAAGAATTACCTGTTTGCCTGAACTTAAATAGCTACTTGTTTGTTAAACTGCTTTGCTGCTGCAATAACGTGTTACAATGATGTTAATAACTACTTTTCAGCATCCAATTAAAACTCTTTAATTTCTTGTTTGTTTAACTGGTTTGCTGTTATAACTCCCAGTTGAGATGTTTTGCTAACTTCAAGTTTTTTGAATAGAATCGGAACTTTAATGGCAAAATAGGTTAGCCCAAGATCAAAGAGTGAGGTCCCCATGGACGTTGTATCATCCCACAACAGTGGAACCGGCTCAATCGTGCATTATGAATTGCCAACTGCTGATGCTCTAGAGGCTAAACTAGTGGTAGAAAGAGATTCTGCTTCTGCACTTAGAGATGAAGTTGACATGTTGAGGAAGCAAACAGCACAATCACAAGCAGTACTCAAGACAACCATTAAATATTTGGTGGGTTTCAAAACGAAGCAAACTGAGACTGACCACATTGTTAAGGTCCTGAAGGAAAAAAGGAAATTAAATTCCCACTTGGTAAATCATAGGTGAAATGTTCTTTTCATCGTTGAATAACCTTTGTGTTGTTTGTTCATGTAATCAATCAAACCATTTGTTAGAGATCATGTAATAATTGTTTTTTGTTTTTTGTTTTTTTGGTTTGTAATTTTATTTGACCAAAAGTCTGTATTAATTGATAAGACTCGGAGACATTCCATTTTGATTGTCGTGCCAGACCTACAAATATGCCAATCGGGATGAATGTGCATTCAGCAATAATAGTAGTATAGATGGACCATAAGTGGCACGCATCAGAAAGGGCCAAGATGATGTAGTAGCTTGGCTAGAAAAGGATGATGTTGTAGCAAAAAAAAGTACATCGGCCTGGCTTATGTATGTTAGTTGATATTATTGATCCATATACTCTATAAGTGTTTATATGTCTGTTAGTTCTGTACATTCTTGGTTGATTGACTCGGTATTTGAATCTTGATACATCGCTTGTGTGCATATCTAAATGGGAGTGCACATTATGCTGCGTGTGACATTTGAGTTGGACACGAAGTGTTCCAAATATTCGAATTCACCTTAAACTGGATTCTAGCTTCTGAATTTGAGTATCGGCATTTGCAAACCATATTCATATATGACAGTGGAATACATCTTTGTCGTCCTTTTGAAGATATATAAAAACACATAGAATGATTTATAAAGATTCGTATAGGAATACAAAATGGATTCGAATTTAGTTGCCAGGGTCAACGTGGATGCTTATTGTCCCAAAATTCGAAAGAAGCGGCAAAATGTCCACTCCCACGTCGGCTGCCCGGAGCCAAGTGTTTGGGAGATGGAAATTACTGTTTACCCATTACACGGGCAATCCATCGGCCCGATTTCCACTGCTCTAAATAGGGGTAGGCTAGTAACTTCAATTAGACGTGACACGACCGCCTCTGAGCCCATTCCGACATGGTGGGCGCCAAACATGGGCGGCAAAGCACATTTGATTCAAGCTCGTCCAAAAGACCTCTGTTTCTCCCTCCATTTCCCCATCCATACACGGTGGGCAGCAAAACAAACTCGACCCGGCCGAAATTGATGTAGGCAAATATTTTCAATAGGGGCAGGTTTGTAACTTCACTCAGACGTGACACAACCGCCCTACCTGTCAGCCCCATTCATACACCGTGGGCGCCAACCACCCTCTCCTCGCCCGAAATCGCTCTAGGCAAATATTGGCGAGATGCAAGATTACCGTCCTATCCCCAACCGACGAGACGTCCAAATTTTAAACGGGGGCTAAGTCCGTAACTTTCCCATATTTCAGACAGGCGCGTCCCAAAAACATGGTTCCCCGTACCTCTCCCTCCATTTTCCCATTCATACACCGTCCGCACTAGAACACCATCCCCACACCAGCCTCCGTCCGCCACCCCATCCATCGCCGTCGTTCTCCACCCCATCCATCGCCGCCGTCCTCCACCACATCCATCGCCACCGTCCTCCACCATGCCGGAGCGCCTACCAAGACCGCATCATCCACTGCTAGAGATTCTCATCCACGATGACGGACCAATAGCCTTGCATCGCGTCCTCTTGCTTCTTCGGCGCCGTCGTCCTCTTTGTCGGGGCCGCTCACACGACCTTCTCTTCCACCGCAACGGGACTTATCCCCCGATGCACCCATCTACCGTCGCAGATCTGCTTCAACGCCACCGACAGCCATCGCACCCCCGATGCCTACACGGCGCCGCAAGAGAGGTGGTACTTCATATCTCCTCAACTTTTTGATCTCAACCAGAAAATAGATCTTAACTTGGTTACTCTACTTTCTTTTCAGCTCTTAGAATTTAGTTCTTAGTTCGAAGCAAACAATGGATGCTAAATATCATTTCTCCGATTTGCAGCTTCAAATCTGCCATGGCACAGTCATAATACGGTTTAATTGATCATGCTTAGGGTTTAATTGATCATGTTGGTTCCGTGGTGGTTTCTTTAATAGAAATCGGAGGGAAACCCTCTTTTGCTAAAAAAATATGATTAGAGTTTCCCCCTTTTATGATCACTATACGATCAGAATGCGTGCTTCGTGTCATAATAGCACTGCTCCACCCATCAAGCTAAACAAGCTTAGTTGTTCAAATACGAATATGGTATTATTAAAACAGATTCGTTTAATTGGTCAGCTAAATGTTCCTAAATTAGTTTCGAAAATGCATGTTCACCACTCGGGGTGTGTATCTGTACAGGGTGCCCATGGTGGGCTGGCCCACCCTGGGATTTTGGGTCGTCCCAGGCCCCGATTCCCCTCTGTTCTGCTACGCGCTTCCGATCTCTACTCGCCCCCAGCCGCCTGCCTCGCCGGCGACTTGCCGTCCCCGGACGGCATGACTCTAGGAGGAGACGCCGGACTAACAGGAGGTCAGGAGCCGCTCGCCCAACAGCGTCACCGCTGCCCGGATGCGCCGCCGTGCCTACCTTCCTAGTCCGTTCAGGGCTCAGGCGTGCAGCACCCACCAAGCCAACCCGATTTATCCTGAGATACATCCTCAACACTCAACAACCACTCCTCATCACCCATTTTCTAATTGATTCATTACTCATTAGGCAGGACTATCATTAGGGTTTGTTGTGTGATCAGTGCTACCTACACTTAATGGTTTAGATGTATTTTGGTAATCTTTAGTACCTGTAAAGTTCACAGGGTTTTCAAAATTCCGGCCCTCGGAGCAGACACTGGTCATTTTGGATTGTTGGTCGTAGTGACATTGACCCAGATTACTACTGCAAGCCAAGTTTGTTGACAATTTTACTTGTCTTTCTTACTCATTTGATATAATATCCAATTATTCACGACGATTAGTTGCAAACAATAAGTGCTAGACAAACTTCTTGATTCAGATTTTGGACGGTCTCTTACTGCAGTTACAATTCTGCATACTTGTCCTAGTAAGCTCACAAGTAAATGATTTATTCACTACATCTATGTTTGCCTTGTCATATTTGTTGTCAATATTCTTTTAGGGTGGACCACCCTGTTCTAAATACTGGAACCGTAGACATGAGTGAATAGTATTTCTCTATGTGATCTCTTCCATCATGTGTGGGCAACGAACACTGCATTGTATAGAAAGAAAGTGTCATTTCCAGCTTTTACATAGGTTTCAATCTTTTACATGGAATACAATCTGCCTACTTGCTTTGTGTCGCACTACCAACACTCCACCCTTGAAGCTAAACATTATGCCACTCATAATTCCTTAGTTTATTTGTTCAAATACGAATTTCATATGATTCTAATGTTCCTACTTCAGTTTTGAAATGTGTGTCTGCCTGTTATAGAGACATAAGGGGTTTGTATTTCTGTGTGTGGTCTGGTCAGCACGGTTGGGGGTGAACTTTGCATATGCAGGGGTTTATAGGGAGACACTCTTCGAGTTGAATCCACAATGCGTTCCATAGAAAATCTGACTACCTTTTGTGTTTTCATGAATCTCAGATTCTGAACAGCATCATAATGATTATGAGCTTGCGCGCATGAAAAGAATAAAGCAGAACAATGCCATGGCTGTCAAACTTGGCATTAAGGGACTGAAATCAAGTCTGGATGCAATGCAATGCAAACGCTCTCCACCTACAGATTCATGCTCAGAATATGATCCTAACTGTGATTCTGAGCTAGAGGGAAACCTAAGTCAATGTAGCTCCCTAGTGGAGGAGACAGAGGAAGATGCCCTATTTTATTCACCCATCAAGGTGCTTGCTTTAACTTTCCAAGGTTACATTGGTCGCACATATCTTGCAACTGATGTTTTGCATTGCTTCTACTTTGTTGAACTGCCATTAGCTTAATTTACACATCGTGTATGTGAATACACCCTGCCTATCCATTTTCAGTACGTATTCCATCTGTCATCATACCATATTTATCCATTCAAATGTTGTTCTTGTGTATCAGATGTTCAAAAGGAACAGGGTGATTGCTGATCGTGGAGGAGCACAAGCGAAGTATTTGGAAAAGGTAGTGGCACCTAATAAATCAAATAGCCCATTAGGTGTAGTTGCAATATCACCTGACCCACAAAACACCCCAACTCTAGCAGACTCTAGCCCTACTACACTGGTCATTTTCGATGCCCCAACTCAGCAGACCCCAACAACAGCAAACAGTATGATTATGCCAGTTGACATAGCACCAGCTCTATGACGCAAAACCCCCATTCCAGCAAAGAGTACACCAAATCCAGTTGCCAAATCCCTTTTCGAACCAGAGAGAGCCCCAATTGCTGCAAATAGGACCCCTGTTCCATTTCTTCCCAGTTTAGAAGACGAAGCTTATATTGTTGTCAGGAACTTTGTGCGCATCTTTCCTTCATGGAAAGATTATACCGTAGACACAGAACAATTTCCAGTCTTCCTCCGCAACTTACGCGTAAGTAATATATTAATGTTATTCATGGTCATTACTGCATATGTTTCTACTGATAGAAGACACAAGATTTCATTTTTTAAATAGGCGAGGAGCAAACTAGATAGTGAAGACGAGCAAGGGTTGGTTGCGCTTTTCAAGTACTCGTTGATGAAGTATCGTTCCTACCTGAGGCAAGCGCACTTCGATGGCAAGCCTCTAAACGAAATTTTTGTGAAGTCTCCGGTGCTACATTTATCTGACGGTGACTGGAATAATCTTGTTACACATTGGTCTTGGCTACAGCGTAAGGTACTGTCTATGATATCACATCACAATTTGAACTACATTTCTGGATTTGCCTTAATGTCCCACTTGTACGAAAACTGTTACCAAAAGAACATTCATTCTCAAGGGACCACAGAATCTCGCAACTATACTGCACACTGCATTGCTCTTGTGAGTACCTCTTGCCCTGTATGACCATACTTACTTTCATACCTGTTTGATTATGTAGCATCACTGCACATGTTAGCCTCGTAATCGTCCATTTGGTGGACATTATAAGATCTGTATGGAATCTTACATAAATTTAGAATCAACCCAATGCTTTTGAAGAGGTTTAGCTCTGTAGTCCTCTTGTAAGGACTGAACGTCGTCTATCACTATACTTACATTAACAGCTACTCCCTCCATCCCATAATATAAGAACGTTTTGTACAGTACACCAGTGTTCAAAACACTCTTGTATTATGGGAAGAGGGATTGGTTCATTGTGTAGCATTCTACATCTTATCTCCCTCGCCCACCATTTACTGAAAAAGAGCATATCTATATTTAATCTTACCAACAAGTAGAATACACAGACAATGCCAGTGCAGAAGTGTAGCCCATTGCTCTTGTTAGTGCATTTTGTCCTGTAACACTTGTACTTCCAGGGATTGGTAGTTGATTATGTAGCATCAATCTTCATCTTATCTTCATTATCCTCTATCCTTCTAGTATTATCATATCTATAATTACTCTCTACAAAATGTAGAGTACAGGCAATTCTTATGAAGAAGATAATGTGCTGAAATTCTTGAGTTATCCTTCCCTTGACATGGAGAAGGGCATTATAAAGCCGGTGTTAACTGTTAATGTAAGTCAGTCCTTCTAAAGCCTTTATCCTACTGTTTAATTTCCTCATACTCCCTATCGTTTACTGCTGTTTAGTTTGTTGTTTCTACCAAAATGCATGTTCGCAAGAACCATAAGTTCTGAGTTTTACTTGTGAAACCAAATTCCTTATTCATACCATGCACATTACTCAATACTCCCTATATGTATGCTTGTTTTTGTGGACCTATAATCCAGTGTGTGGTGAAGCAGCCCACGTTTGCACCTTGTCATCTCCTGTTTTATCTTACTATGTGGCTGATAATATGAACAACATGCATGCACATTAACCAAAATAGATACAATGATTTTCTTTGCCCTTCATCTATGCTTGTTATGTTGACATGGTAATCCAGTAGTGTGGTGAAGCTCCCCGCATTATGAACAATGCCAAATTATGCTATTGATATTTTGAACTTACTCTTTATTTTCTAATTTGAAATTGGATGGAATTGACAGCACAGTTATCATCTTTGTTTATACACGTGCAAAACATGTCATCTCTCTGCTTTATTTCAGGGTGATATGCCTGATGGCATGCACAAGTCTACTGAAGGCTGTGAGACAAACCCAACATATATTGCAGCAAAGAAGGCAAAACATCTTGAAGATAGCGAGACAACCCCAAAGTCTTGTCTTGATGCAGTATTCAAGTTACTTGAGACTAGCAGTCAGACAAGCTCACATAATTCGTTGTCTGAATCAGTTCGACTTCTTCAGTCCCAAGTTATAGCAGAAAGGCATTCTGCAACTCAACTTCAACTTGAAGTCCTATCTCTAAGAAAGATTGCGGAGAACACCAATGTGAACCTCATCGCTAAACAGCTACACCTGGAAGCTATGACCGGCATGCTAGGCCGGTCTCACAGCCTTGCTCAGCAGCTTGCGCAGCAGTTCCCCTGCAAGGCTAACCTTTCTTGAACTGTCTTGGAAGTGGTCTCGGTTCAGTATTATTTTGTTACGCTGCAATGGTGCCCAGTTTTTGTAATCTGCTTCTTCGTTGCGCTTTATGATCACTGGTGGCGAACTTCGATGCCCAGTGGATGTAATATACCTTAAATCCTTTATTGTATAGTGTAGGTTTATTCTTAGTTACTATGCCGTAATTTCTTTATTGTATAGAGTAGGTTTCTTCTTAATTCCTACTCCCTTCGTCCCACAATGTAAGATGTTTTCTGACACTAGTGTAGTGTCAAAAAACATCTTACATTGTGGGACGGAGGGAGTACTAGTTACTTCCATCATTTGCTATCTGAAAAAAAATCAGATGTAGTCGACCAGGCCAAAACATTCGAATCTAACGGGCCTGGTTTTTAGCGGGCTACAATTGGGCCGGCCCGTGTCTTTCTTGGGCCCGAATGATTGGGGCCTTCACACTTTGCGCCAGGCCCACAACTTACACCGGCCTATATTTTAGTTGGGCCTTTTGTGGACCCAACGCTTAGTTTGGCCCAGGTAGCGTTGGGCCATTAACAGGCTGAATATTATACTGGCCTATTAAGGCCAGATGAAACCATGGGCCTTTAGCAGGCCGAAATGCATGCTGAGCCTCAATTTTCACTAGTCGTGGACGGGCCTTCAGCAGGCTGAAATGTAGACCGGGCCTTTTTGGGCCCAGTTAGCTCACGGGCCGTTACCAGACCGAAACATATCTCGGGCCTTAGTTGGCCCACTGATATCATGGGCCTTTAAGAGGACGAAAGCTTAGTACAGGCATCAATGGGCTGAATTATGCGACAGGCCTTTAACAGGCCCAAAGTCACGTTGGGCTTAACTGTTGCCACCTTTATCACGGGCCGTTAGTGGGACCGATGTCCCGTCGGACCATATATGGCCCATGGGCAGCACGGGCGATTCTGAGGCCGAAAGTCACACCAGGCTAAAATGGGCCCATGTCTACATCGGGCCTCTAACAGGACGAAAGTCACTAGGATGTAATTGGGCCCAAATATTCGGCGAACAATTAACGGGCCAGATCTGGCTTCGGGCTGTAAATGGGCCCAAATATTCGGTGAACAATTAACGGGCCAGATCTGGCTTCGGACCATAAATGGGCCTTTATTAAGCAGGTAATTATTGGGCTAGCCCACTAGTACCTGAGTAAGTACTACAGGCCTTTGACTGGGCCGGCCATTTTAACCTATATGGGCCTCTGTTGGGCCCAGCCATGTGTCGACGTATCATAGGCATGTCTCCTCCAATGGACAAGTGACATCTGGCCCACTGACGAGCTGACAGGTGTTCCTTCTGGCCAATCAGAATTTACACGTGGAAATTTCCCATTGGTCCGTGCTGTTAACGGGTTATCGGATCCAAAACCCGACCCGATAGCTTAACGATGTTCCGTTACGGTGGATGCCACGTGTCGGTCACCCTTGATGAAAGCACTTCTGTGACGCGTGATTGATCGTCATCGAAGTGGATACTTCCGTGATGATAATTTTGGTAATGTCATGGAACACTTCTACGACAGCACAGGTATGACTATCTTGATTATGTCATAAAATCATCATGGATGTACATGCATGACAAAAAATGCGACCTACTCTGACAAACACGTATCATCACGGAAGTGTATTTTTTTTGTAGTGTCGGTGTCTTGAAGGTTAATTTGCAATTGTCGTTTCCCTCTCTCTCATGCGAAACTTGCATTTTCCTGGGGGTACGGTACTGCCACGGCCGGCCACGGTACTACCGCTGGAGTTGCCTGCTCTGTGCGTGCACAGTTGCATCCCTGGCGCACAGTACTATCGCTTCCATCGCGGCAGTAATTTTTTATGCCGCTGGAAGAGCGGTACTACCGCCCATCAAGCGGTACTTCTGCCCGGGCGGTACTACCGCGATGACTTGCGGTACTACCGCGCCGTCACAAGCGAGTGGGGGTTAAGAGCGGGACAGGGGCGTTCCAACTCCCCCATACCCATTCATCTCTTTTCCCCACCCTGTCTCTCTCTCTCTCCTGCCCAAGAACGGCGCCGGAGGCCCTCGCCGGATCTCCGTGTCCGGCCACTCTTCTCGGATTCCGATCGGTGGGATCGTTCCCCACCTCGCCCCTTGCCATGGACCAAGGTTTTTCCCCAAGTTCCCCTTCTTTTCTTCCGTTCTTGTGCTTCTAGGTCTTGGGGAGATGCATGTGGTGTTCATGAGATTTTTGGCTAAATCTGTGCAAGAGGGATTTGTAGGAGAGTGGTAGTGCAGTAAGCATGCTTTTGGATTGACACAATAGTTCAGTTTGATCAACGGTAGTACCAATCTAGTTTTGCTGATGTTTTAGATCCAGATCCAAAGTTACTGTGACGTCTTTGATCCAGGAGTGGTAGTACCGCATCCACGCTCGTAGCCTATTCCGCGCGGTACTACCGCTCGGTGCGCGGAAGTAAAAAATTACTTCCGCTCCAGGCGCGGTACTACCGTGCCACCCCGGCACGGTACTACCGCGGCTGGTGCGGATGTACTTTTTTACATCTGTACACCGGTCCGGTACTACCGTAGAGGCAAAATTTGCTATTTTATCTCTCCAAATCTCTTGCTTACTTGTTTCTTTTGGCTTTGGCCTTGGCATTTGCATTGATCCTTCTTGTTTTTCGTGTGTGCTCTTGTGCTTTGTGTCTAGGCGGTGGCTCCGGTTCCCATGTTCGTCGCTCGAATCCCAGCCGTGGCAAAGGGTCAAAGTGGCTGCGCAACCAAGATGAAGCTCCAGAGGGCTCCAATGCCTCCCAACGAAGAACCAAGCACACCGCCACCAAGCAGAGGGAGCCCACCATGGGCATGGATGAGATACCTCTGGCCGAGTTAATTGTTCGCAGGAAGATCAACCCCTCTGTGAATCCCCGTGCCAACTTCAGAGGGAATGATATGTTCTGGACCAAGCAGCAGAACCTTATCTATCTGGATGTGATCAAGGCCAAGCAGAACATCTACATGGAAGTTCACTGGATTGACATGAATCACATGAGGTAGGACAAGCACTGTGGCTATTTTGGAGAGGCTTTGGATCTGGTGGAGCAGTTGGCATTGAGCACATGCTTACCTTTCACCTGGACTTTGACCCAGACATTGTTGCTCAGTTCTTTGCTTCGGTCCACTTCGATTTCGATGAAGCAAGGACCATGACATGATGACCAATGGTCAATGGATGACTGCTAAGTGGAAGGATTTCATGGATTTGCTTCACGTTCTAGATGCGGGGCTCGACACGCCCGTTGGAGTTCGCCCTCATGCCAACTCTGAGTCTGCCAACAAGAACAAGCTCCTGCCCTTCCTTGTTGAGAAGACTCTTGCTAGCAAGAAGAAGGTGTGGGTGCTGAACTCCTTCCTTGACATCATGCATCGGCTCTTCCGCAACACCCTCTTCCCGCGCATTGGTGACATGGGCCAGGTGCATGCCTATCTTGTGGATATGATGCTCATTTGTGAGGATGCATGTCAGGCTCAGACTCAATCACTTGATGTCTCACATATCATGTGGTGCGAGCTTCAGTTTGCGGTGTTCAACCGTAAGGTCCCCATCTATGGGCCTTACCTGTTTCACTTGATCTCCAAAACATGGGAGAAGCTCTATCCCAATGATGAGTTCGTTTCCCCCGGCTGGATTCGTCATGAGCCCATCAAGCTCCGCATCAAGAGCTAATGGGCTAACACCAAAACTGAGGCTGAGGCTGCCAAGATGGCTATGGATGAGGAGGAGATTGAGGAGGAGGAAGCTGCTGAGGACCGTTCTGCTGGTTACACTCCTCCCTCTACTGATCCCTCTTGGGCGAAGAAGCTAAAGACAAAGATGAAGAAGTTATTTTGCATGCAGACCCAGGGTCAGTACAGCGCCCATGTTGCTCAGAAAGAGAGTCGTTGTCGCGGCAAGAGGATCTTGAGGGCGTGTGGCGAGGAGGTGTCTAGCGGATCCGAGAAGCACATCACCCCCAAGGCTGCCTGGATGGCTAAGCAGGGCTTCAAGTGGACTGATTCTGAGGAGGAGACCATTCCCGCTGCTGAGAACAACGAGGAGTCATTCTCCGCCTGAGCTACCACCTATGTCGTAGGTGTCCTCTCTGCCTTTTTGGTGTCTCGATGCCAACGGGGGAGAGAGTGTAGGATTTGTGTGTCGTGTGTCGTGTGTTTCGCCTTGTCGCTTTGCTTTTGGTTTGTTGAACTTCGTTTGCTTTGGTTTGGTTTGCGCTTGTGAGACTAAGTTCTATCATATGGTGTAAGACATATGCACTCTATCATATCTTTTGTCATTGTTACTTAGTCATATCCATCATCTTGCCTACTTGCTTAGTGTTGATTATACTGTTGCAAGAGATGCCTTGTCTATAAAATATAGGGGGAGTGTTGATCCTAGTATGTGTGTCGTGCAGTCCAAAGCACATCTCTAGAGTGCACACATCTAGGGGGAGCCCGTCTATATTTTATAGATTGTGGGTTTGACGTTGCCTCACTTTATATCCCTATGTGCAAATCCCGTATTGTCATCAATCCACCAAAAAGGGGGAGATTGTAAGGGCATATTTATCCCTTAGGAGTTTTGGTGATTGATGACAATGCGTTTGCGGACTAATCATGTGCATTGAGCTTTTTCAGATATATCATGTCTGAACACAAGACGATTTGATGCCCCTCGAAGAATATTGAAGACGACGTTTCTCTATGTTTCTTTTTCGGTGGATTTGAGTCGTAGGAAACCTGTACTATTAAGAGGGGGTCTGCGTTGGAAAGGTTTGGGTGGAATCTCACGTACACATGTTCCTTTTGCACCGCCTTTCCTTTGGCTCTTTGGAGCTTCCTCCGTCTCACCGTGTCTCTGCAGAATGAAGGACTCCTAGTGTTGCTGTTCAAAGGCTGGCAGTAGTACTGCTCCCCAGAGCGGTACTGCCGCAGGCCCTAGTGGTAGTACCGGGCCCCAGCACGGTAGTACCGTAGGATCCCATGGTAGTACCGCTCCTCCTGAGCGGTAGTACCGTGAGCTCTGGCTAGGCGCTGCTGCGCGAGCGGTAGTAGGGGCGGATGTAATTTTTTACATCCGCGCCCTACGCGGTAGTACCGTGCTTTGGCGCGGTAGTACCGTGAAGCCTGGCCAGGCACAGCGGCATGAGCGGACGTAGGGGCGGATGTAATTTTTTACATCCGCGCCCTACACGGTAGTACCACACCTGGTTTGTGGTAGTACCGTGTCGGACTTTTGCATAAATAAAAACTCAGTGGATGTAGTCACGGATGTAATTTTTATATCCGTGCCTACCGTGCCTGGACGGTGCCTGCCTTGTGGTAGTACCGCATAGGGTTGCGGTAGTACCACGCCAAAGGTTCTACCGCCCCTTGTCGGTGCTCATCGGGACGAGTCCAGGCCCTGCCGCGCCCATGGTAGTACCGTGGTCCATCGCTGTAGTACCGCTGGCCCGTAAGATAGTACCGCTCAAGTGGTGTGGTAGTACCGTAGGTCGCGGGCTGAGTGGTGGGTAACGGTTGGAATTGTCCCGTGACTATAAAAGGGGTGTCTTCTTCCTCTAGTTGACCACCTCTTCCATCCCTAATCTCCATTGTTGCTCCAAGCTCCATTTTCGCCCGATCTCTCTCCCTAGCCAATCAAACTTGTTGATTTTCTAGGGATTGGTTGAGAAGGCCCCGATCAACACTCCCACCAAGAGAAATTTGATTCCCCCCACTAATCCCTTGCGGATCTTGTTACTCTTGGGTGTTTGAGCACCCTAGACGGTTGAGGTCACCGCAGAGCCATAGTCCATTGTGGTGAAGCTTCGTGGTGTCGTTGGGAGCCTCCAATTAAGTTGTGGAGATTGCCCCCAACCTTGTTTGTAAAGGTTCGTTCGCCGCCTCCAAGGGCACCAATAGTGGAATCACGACATCTCACATTGTGTGAGGGCGTGAGGAGAACACGGTGTCCCTAGTGGCTTCTTGGAGAGCATTGTGCATCCACACCACTCTAACGGAGACGTACTTCCCCTCAAAAGGAAGGAACTTCAGTAACACATCCTCGTCTCCATCGGTTCCACTTTTGATTATCTCTCACCTTTACTTGTGCAAGCTATATTGTGTTCTATCCTTGTTTGCTTGTGTGCTTATTGTTGTTGCGTCATATAGGTTGCTCACCTAGTTGCATATCTAGACAACCTACTTTGATGCAAAGTTAAATTTGGTAAAGAAAAGCTAAAAATTATTAGTTTCCTATTCACCCCCACCCTCTAGTCAATTATATCGATCCTTTCAATATCAATCTTTATGTCTCGACCATTTCGAGACTCCTCGTCACGTCTGTGATCTCATCTGAGACTCCGAACAGACTTCAGTCATCAAAAACACATAACTAATAATACATATCATCATCGAACGTTAAGCGTGCGGACCCTACGGGTTCAAGAACTATGTAGACATGATCGAGACACATCTCCGATCAATAACCAACAGCGGAACCTGGATGCTCATATTGGCTCCTACATATTCTATGAAGATCTTTATCGATCAAACCGCATAACAACATACTTTGTTCCCTTTGTCATCGGTATGTTACTTGCCCAAGATTCGATCATCGGTATCATCATACCTAGTTCAATCTCGTTATCGGCAAGTCTCTTTACTCGTTCTGTAATACTTCATCTCACAACTAACTCATTAGTCACATTGCTTGCAAGGCTTATAGTGATGAGCATTACCGAGAGGGCCTAGAGATACCTCTCCAAAACACGGAGTGACAAATCCTAATCTTGATCTATGCAAACCCAGCAAACACATTCGGAGACACCTGTAGAGAATCTTTATAATCACCCTTTTACGTTGTGACGTTTGATAGCACACAAGGTGTTCCTCCGGTATTCGGGAGTTGCATAATCACATAGTCTGAGGAACATGTATAAGTCATGAAGAAAGCAGTAGCAATGAAACTGTAACGATCATAATGCTAAGCTAACGGATTGGTCATGTCCATCACATCATTCTCCTAATGATGTGATACTGTTTATCAAATAACAACACATGTCTATGGTTAGGAAACATAACCATCTTTGATTAACGAGCTAGTCTTGTAGAGGCATACTAGGGACACTATGTTTTGTCTATGTATTCACACATGTACTAAGTTTCTGGTTAATACAATTCTAGCATGAATAATAAACATTTATCATGATATAAGGAAATAAATAATACCTTTATTATTGCCTCTAGGGCATATTTCCTTCATAAAGTACATGCATTGGTCAAGTTTCTCGTAACCTTGCATGCAATGAATTAATGCACCTTGAAATCTGATCATGTGATGGGGAACAATCAAATTGAGACTTATAAAACGGAAACCGAATTTTTTAGATAAGCCCAATAAAGCGGGGAGGGAGTAGTATCAATGGCAAGAACAGGTAGCCTCTGGGGCACTGTAGCACTACAGCTACAGTGCCTCTACAGTAACCAAAGGAAATGCATCTCACGCCCTAGGCAATGGCTCGGGCTCCCTGGGGCCTGGCTCCGCCACTATGCATAGCAAACATGAGATGCCACTCAATTTTCACGATAAATAGCATGATGTACCAATTAAACTTATGCATGTTCTACCATCTTACATATTAAACGGCACTGTCTCAGTATGCTACTGTTCACCGTTGGTATCCTTCCCTGATTTCTATGCCCGCACTTATACATGTACCCATGTGTGATTGTTCCATTGGTCCACCTAGAAGGAGCAAGCGAGCTCTTCCACTCTACTGCCACTCTCATAAGTTTTGTTGAAATTAATTATGTAAAAGGGAAATCTCCCCTTGCCCAACGGCCAAGCAGTTGCATCGCGCGGACGCATATGTCCCGGCAACCAACGCATCTCTCTAGAACCAACGCCTCCTCTGGATCGTTGTGTCTCTCTAGGAGATATATAAGCGTCCTGTAACCATCATCAATAGTAATCGATCATTCTGATTCCGAACATGTTATCACGCACGTAGAACAACCAGCAAAGAGCGAAAGAGAAAAGAAAGGGAGGGAAAGAGCACTCGTCGCCGGTGAGATGCCGAGCCTCATCTCCTTCTTACTCCGCCTGATCCACGAGGATGGTCGTCGCTACGGTCGCCGTTCCCACGGACTGGGTAGACTCCGGCGATTCCGTCGCTAGGCTATCCGTCGCGCCGCTGGACGCGACCACCGTGGCACTAGGAGAGGCGCCCATGGTGCTCACCACGCCCTGGGACAGGGTCGCCACGCCACAGGACGCGCCCACTGCGGTTCTCCCCGCGCCCATGGCCATGCGCACACGGGGCTCGACCCTCGGATGGTGGCCGGCCCGAGCGCCCCGATGATGAACGGGGCCGCCGCTGTGCCTAGATCGCCCCCCGGATCTCCGCCTCCACCTCCTCCTCCACCAGTCGTGTGGCTCCCGCTGGCGACGCCGACGCCCGTCGGTGAGGCTGTTGGCCCGAGCCGTGGCCCTCCTTGTTACGCGCCTGCCCCGATGTGCGCCATTGTGGACGAAAAGGCCGCACTTGACTTCGTGTCAGTGCACACCGGTGCCTCCGGCGTCATCCGCCTTGGAGTAGGGATGGAAGGTGCCGACGTCAACTCTCCACCACCACTGGAGGCTACTGCGGGCCCGAGCATCCGCGCAGAGCAGCGCTTCGGCCGCCTCTTCAGGCGCGTCGTCGCAGCCCTCGACCGCCGCACCAGCCGCCGCCCAGGCTCATGGGCTCCGGCAAACCTCGGCTTCGCCACCACTCCGCTGCGCCAGGCCTCCACCATCGCTGTCTCCTCTTCGGATGAGGAGGGCTCATCGGTGACGAGCCGGTGACCACCAGAGACCGATGGGATT
>NC_041389.1:23668943-23677500 GCF_002162155.2 Triticum dicoccoides | reverse complement strand
CTCCCCGCGCTGGTAGCGCCGTGTCAGAGGAGGGGATCGAGTGGTGGTGCGGGCGTCGGATATCCGACCCGTATCCGTAACTACCCTCTCCCTCCTCTGTCTTATGTGGTGCGACGGCGGTTGGGCCGGCCAAAGGCCGTGCAGGCCCAGGCCCAGGCACCTGCGGGTCCTCCGTCTGCCTCCTGTTGGCCGAGGAGTTCATTTTTTTTGTGTTTTTATTAGTCTAGTACTAATTATTGTATATGGTGCAGTTTTAGACTCTGTTTAGTACTGTTTAGTACCTAGTTTGACTGCTACTTACATACTAGTCCAGTTCTAGATTACATCTCACTAGGACTTGTGTAATTATTAGCGTGTTTATATTATGTAATGGATTGATAATATAAATAAAGTACCGGATTTAATCTGGGAAGAATGACATGTTCCATGTGTTTACCACATCTCATTTTTATTGAACATGTTTTTGCGATTGAGATCTTCTCTCGCATATCAAACTTGCAAATTTTTGAATATTTCTCCCTCATCTTATTTGAAATCACAAAGTGATGAGTTATGATCTAATGCACATTTGCAGACTATCCTCTCTTACTGTGAGGTCTACCTCCAACGTGTATTCCTTATATCTGAATTGTAGCATACACAAGGTAATGGCGATGTAGCATATTACTGTGAGATCTAAGTGATCTTCAAAGTGTTGTGTTCACACAATTGTGGTTGAGAATTTTTCAAGTTTACACTTGAATATCAAATTTTTGCATTCTTATTACAGAACCATGATGGTTTTTAATTTACCACCCATAAATTAATTATCTCTGGTTTCCCATGTAGGCGAAGATGACTGCCAAAGAGTTTGAGGAGCTTGCCTTCAATGGCCACAATTACCCTACATGGGCTATGGACATCAAGATCAGTCTTGCGTCCCGTGGGATAGCGCGTGCAATACAACCCCCGGAGACTCCTCTCCTGGCTGAGCCACGCCCCTGACAGAACAACAGAACTATGCTGCTTTATTCATCATAAGGCATCATATTCACCCAGATCTCAAGTCTGAGTATTTACAGGAGGAATCTCCTAGTACTCTATTTCTGGCCCTCAAAATGAGGTATGAACAGCAGAAGGCAGTAGTCCGGCCAGAAGGACTCCATGATTGGACTCATCTTCGTCTTCAGGATTTCAAGTCCATCGGTGAGTACAATCATGTTGTTCATAAGATATGTTCCAAACTGCGCTTTTGTGAGAAGGAACCTACTGAGGGGGAGAAGATAGAGAAAACTTTGTCTACTATGCTCCCTTCAGATAGAATCCTCCAACAGCAATACCGTGCTCGAAATTACACTGCCTATCCCAAGCTTATTCACATGTTACTTCAGGCTGAAAAGCATGATGAGCTACTCGCTAAGAACGGCTCTCAGCGCCCAGTTGGGGCACAACCTTTACCTGAAGTCCATCTGAATGTTGCAAATAGACAGAAGTTTAATGGTACCTTTCGGGGTAAATATTCCAATTTCGAGCATAAGCGAAAGCGCAATGGGAACAGGAGACCTAGATACCCAGGAAAGGGAAAAGGCACTTCAAAGCCCAGGGTTGATAAATCTAAGCTTTGGAACATGTGTGGATGCTACATGCATTCTACTGAAAAGTGCACAATGCCCAAGCATCTGGTTATGCTGTACCAGCAATCTCAGGGACGCAAAGCACCTCAAGGGAAAAGGTTTGAAGCCAACTTCAACCTTCATCCGGATAGTGCAAAAGGAGCTGGTGATTAGGACGATGTTCCTTCTGGACCGAACAACGCCGTGATTCCTTATCTGCCTGAGGATACTGCTAAAATGGAGAACACATTGATTGAGTACATCGCAAACAACGTGTTTGGCGACTTCGACTAGTCCCTCAATCTCCTTAATGATCTACTTAATTATGTCCATTTGTGATGATTGTAATAAGAACATAAGTTTGTTATTGTCTTTATATTGTATTGTATCAGCACATTTGATATAATAAAGATTGTATTCTATATATTACTATGAGGTTTTCTTATTGAAAATTCTTTGTTTTATATAGTTTTCTACGGGGACAATCCGATGGAAGAGGAATTATGCCTTGTGGACAGTGGTACCACAAACTCCATACTGAGGGAGATGAAATATTTCCAAACTCTGAAAAAGATGAATGGTGATATTCTAACTATCGCTGGACGCGATACAGTGATTGTTGGTACTGGACGTGCCATATCCACCCTCCCAAGTGATACACAAGTGACTATTGAGGATGCTTTATTGTATCCCGATTCTTCACATACACTGATCAGTTATCGAGATATCCGTAAAAATGGTTTTCACATTGAAACCCATGAAGACAACAAAGAGGAGTATCTACTCTTTACCAAAGATCACAAATATGGCAAAAAGGTACATGAGAAAATTCCTTCTCTATCGTCTGGTTTGTACTATACGTACATCAAACCCGTAGAACATGTTGCATACAAAGTAATTTTTTAGAATGTTAACGCATTCCAAACCTGGCATGATCGCCTAGGCCATCCCAGGATAGGGATGATGAGAAAAATTACTAGCAATTCCATTGGTCATAATTTGCTTGAGTCAAAATTTCCTCAATCTTCTGATTTTTGTGTGCACATCTTGTGCCACGGGAAAGCTAATTTTGAGGCCATCACACCTCAAAATACAAGCTGAACTACTTCAGTTCCTTGAACGTATTCAAGGATACATTTGTGGTCCCATTCAGCCATTATCTGGACCTTTTCGGTATTTCATGGTTCTGATTGACGCATCTACACGATGGTCACATGTGTGTCTTCTATCCACACGAAACCATGCATTTGCCAAGATAATGAGGCAAGTCATTAAGTTGCAAGCCCATTATCCTGAAAGTTGAATTAAGTCAATTCAAATGGACAATGCTGCAGAATTCTCCTCACGTGCTTTCAATGATTATTGCATGGCTTTGGGGATTGAGGTTCAGTACTCTGTTCCATATGTCCATACACAAAATGGTTTGGATGAAGCATTGATTAAGAGGATCAAAGTCATTGCAAGACCTTTGTTGACGAATTGCAACTTGCCAACCTCTTGTTGGGGTCATGCTGTTTTACACGCTGCTAACTTGATACAATTGAGTCCAACTGCATATCACAGTTCTTCCCCTCTGGAATTGGTACATGGAAATCCTCCTAGCATTTCCCATCTGCGTAAGTTTGGATATGCTGCATACATCCCGATCTCACCACCACAGCGTACATCTATGGGCCCACACAGGAAGTTGGGGATCTATGTGGGGTACAAATCACCGTCGATTACCAAGTACCTGGAACCCCTGACTGGGGATCTGTTCACAGCCTGTCACGCTGATTGCATATTTAATGAGGAAAATTTTCCGGCATTAGGGGGAGATTTCAAGTACCAGAAAGAATGCCCGGAAATTGATTGGAATGCTCATGCCTTTTCATCCTCTGATCCATGTACCCATGAGACCGAACTTCAAGTTCAGAAGATCATTAATTTGCAACTCCTACAAATAATCAGCCAGATTCATTTACCAATCTGAAAGGTGTTACAAAATCCTTAAATCCAGACAGAAACGCGCCAGAAAGAGTGGAGGTACCAATAAAAACCACTCAACTCCCTATTCCCAAAAAGAGGGGGAGTAGTACGGCCTCTGACTTGGAGCATGCTTCTAGAAAGCAGCAAAGGAAATTGAGGAGAAAAACCTTGGAGTCAGTAAATGCATGTCAACTCAACGTTGACAAACACCTGATGGGTAGTATACACCTAGTGGAAGGACAACCTCCACAACCCAGTTCCAGTGTGCACAAACTGACTGGGACATCGGAACACCCAGACTCAATCGTATTGGGAAATCACAAAGAGTCACTAGGGGTGCAGGAAATTTCCATCAACTATGTTGATTCTGGAGAATCATTTGACCGTAAGACTACGACTGTCAACATATATTTTGCTGAAAAGATTGCAGATACCCTTCTCACTGATCATGATCCAAGGTCTATCGTTGAGGGCCAAAAGCGCTTCGACTGGCCTAAATGGAAGGATGCAATCCAAGCAGAAATTGCCTCGCTTAACAAAAGAAAGGTATTCATTGAAGCAATACTGACACCTCCCAGTGTTTTCCCTGTGGGATTCAAATGGGTTTTTCTCCGGAACGGAATGAGAACAATGAGGTGGTGAGATATAAAGCAAGGCTCGTAACACAAGGTTTCACGAAGAAACCCGGCATTGATTTCACTGAAACATATTCTCCAGTAATAAGTGCAACCACTTTTCGATATCTTATATCCTTGGCAGTGCAAAATCATCTATCTATGCGGTTGATGGATGGCGTGACCGCATATATTTACGGGTCACTAGATTCGGACATATATATGAAGGTTCCTGATGGAATCTCTGTCCTGAATAAAAATGCAAAATGCTACATGTATTGTGTAAAGCTGAATAAGTCATTATATGGCGTAAGACAGTCGGGGCGGATGTGGTACAACCGACTGAGTGAGTTCCTTCTTCGGAAAGGTTACTTCAATAGTGTTGATTGCCCATGTGTATTCATCAAGAAGTCCTCTACAGTATTTTGCATCATTTATGTGTATGTTGATGATCTCAACATCATCGGCAGCACACCAGACATTGATGAAGCTCGCAATCACCTAAAGATGGAATTTGAGATGAAGGATTTGGGTAAAACCAAATTTTTCTTAGGCATTCAACTTGAGCACCTTCCCTCAGGAATCATGGTACACCAATCTGCCTATATCCAGAAAATATTGGAGAAATTCAATATGGACAAATCCTATCCATCTAAAACTCCCATGGTGGTTCGATCTCTAGACGTGGAGAAAGATCCGTTCAGGCCAAGGGATGATGGAGAAGAGGTGTTGGGATCTGAAGTTCCATACCTCAGTGTCGTTGGAGCGCTTATGTATCTTGCAAATTGCACAAGACCTGATATTGCATTTACAGTGAATCTACTTGCTAGACATAGCGCAGCTCCCACCAAACGTCATTGGTCTGGAGTGAAGAATATCTTCCGATATCTCCAAGGCACAAAGGATCTTGGCCTATTTCTCCAATTCCAGAAAAATCAGGACTCTGGTATGATTGGATATGCAGATGCTGGCTCTTTGTCTGATCCCCATAATGCCAGATCACAGACAGGCTTCATGTTCCTACATGGTGGCACTGCTATATCATGGAAGTCTTCGAAGCAAATTATGGTAGCAACATCTACCAATCATTCTGAAATAATTTCATTATTTGAAGCAACATGTGAATGTGTATGGCTTCGCAGAATGATAAACCACATACAACAGTCATGTGGAATTGGTTTGATAGAATCACCTACCATTATCTATGAGGATAATGCGGCCTGTGTTGCGCAGATGCAAACAGGATACATCAAGAGTAATATCACCAAGCATATTTCTCCTAAACGTTTTCCCCCCATAATCTTCAAAAAAGCGGGGAAATAAGCATTCTGCAAGTCAAATCATGCGACAATCTTGCTGATTTATTTACCAAGTCTCTACTAAATTCTGCATTCTAGAAATGTGTTCATGGAATTGGTATGCGAAGACTTAGGGACTTGCAGGTGTCAGGGGGAGTCTCTCCTTGAGATATCCTTATTTTAATGACATCATATTATCCTATCTTTCTTTGTGAGTATATGTTTCAAGATCTCATCAAAGATTTTATGAAGAACTTTTGAAAGAGAATCTTTTGAGATGATAGAGCTTCCCGGACAATCGTGAAGATGACTCTACATGGTCAAGCGTAGATTAGGGGGAGTGTTGAAATTAATTCTGTAAAAGGGAAATCTTCCCTTGCCCAACGGCCAAGCAGTTGCATCGCGCGGACGCATATGTCCCGGCAACTGACGCATCTCTCTGGAACCGATGCCTCCTCTGGATCGTCGTGTCTCTCCAGGAGATATATAAGCGTCCTGTAACCATCGTCAATAGTAATCGATCATTCTGATTCCGAACAAGGTTGTGCCTTTTCTTGTAGTGGATGGCACAATGTTGGGTTTACGATCCAAAAACTCCTTGGCGTGGACGGCCTGGTCCTGCTATGTGGATCAATGGCACAACGTCTCGTGGCAATGGCAGGGCATTTATACACAGGGAACCGTGCGTGTACTCTAATGGGCTGACGGAGTGAGACATTGCCGTAACGGCAGGGTGTGATAGTGTACACTTGGTCCAGGACTTGAGTTCCTCCGGTCTGCTTTACTGCCCCTAGCTTGGATTCAAATGTTGAATACATAATATATCCTGAAAGTCAGTACCGTAATCCCAATAAATATGTTCCATGTGAAGAAAATACATACATTTTATGATACATGCATGAGCACTTTTTATGACACGGCGATCAATGTTTAATATATTTGACGAACATTTTTAATACACAATCAACATGTTTTCTTGAAATGCACGATCAATATTTTTTGAACACACGGTGTTTAAAAAAGTACATGATAGACATTGTGACTTGTGATTACAAGATGAACAATTTTTCATTATAATGAGCACTTTTCAATGGACGGTAATTATTTTTGAAATTAGACAATGAACATTACCAAACACACGACGAAAGTTTGTCTACTGTGTGATGAACACTTTAAAAAATGTTGACTCCTAAAAAAAATGTTCATGTAAGTATAAAAAGTGTTAACACATAATGACATTTTTAATTGCATGATGAATATTTTTAAATACACTATGAATAATTTTATGCTTGATTTTTTATTTGAACGATGAAATTTTGTGAAAACACGATGCACATTTTTAAACATAATATGGCCAAATTGTAATATACGAGAAATATTTTAATAAACATGAACATTTTTATACCCATGACCATTTTTTTACGTGCGCGAACAACACAAAAATATGAAATAAAACCAAAAAAATGTAAAAAAAGAGATAGAAATGCAAATGAAAAATAGTAACAGAGCATTTGCTTCGCTCCCACTTGTTTACATAGTGCGTTTCCAGCCTTTTCCTTTTTCAGAGGAAGTGTGTCACTGTTCACATTCGGATTTGGCGTTTTTGTTTCTACATGTGTATTTCATATTTTAACTTGCAATTCCTACATATTGTAAACACCCACAACTGTTTTTGATTTATTTTTTTTAAAAATGGTAGGATGAGAGCAACTAATGTTTGGTAATACAAGATATAAGATTGTTCGGTCGGTGCTCGAAACTGAACGTCTACACGAAAGCCGTCATAACTTATGAATGTCCAGAGCTGATGAGCTCTTTTGGCCTGACGGCTTTCGATACAATGTTTGGCAATACAAGATATTTACACACATAAAAATAGATTTCTTTAACGTACGTCCACTATTTATATTTAGTAGTACATGCAATTTATCCAACATAATAGAAAAAAACAAAAAGAAAATTGATAATAGAGCGTTCCCTCCACTAGCATTTTTGTGAAGTGTGTTGCTAACTTTTTCAGTTTTCCTTAAAACAAACTTTTTTTGGTTTTAGAGGAAGTGCGTTCGCTCAAAAATAACCAGTTTTACACAGGAAGTGTTGCATCTGAACTAAAAAAAAGGCGTGCTTCATCCTGTAGCGATGGAACATCGTTAGCTCTCCATTACTGCACCCACCTACTCCCTCCGTTCTGAATTACTTGTCTTAGATTTGTCTAGATGCGGAGGTATCTAGCACTAAAATGAGTCTAGATACATTCGTATCTAGACAAATCCAAGACAAGTAATTCGAAACGGAGGGAGGACGTCATTGTTTCATCATACATGCCCCGTCCGGCCCACTTGCCTGCCTTTTCCCTGCGCAAACTCACCCTTTTTCCGAAACCATTGAATGCCAGCTCCAACATCACGCTGTTCTATTGATCCACCTAGCAGGAGCAAGCGAGCTCGTCCGCTCTATCGCCACTCTTGTTTACGATCTTGGATGTCTACCATATGGATAATAAATTCAGCAATCAAATAAGCTCTTAATAGACTCATAAATAGAGCTATACACCCTGACAACAGCGCTAGAAAAATAATCTTGTTAATGCACGCGGAGTTTTGGCTCTAGGGAGCGTATGCTCCATGGTGAACAGTAAACTAAAAACTAACAAGAAATAAAATTTAAATTTTTTGTTTTTTTGGTAGATGTTCATGTTCGTAACAAGCGTGCTTGCCAATTTATGCAGAACAGTTTTGCTTCAACGAGAGGCACGGTTTCTATTTTCGTAAGAAGCGTACTTACAAATTTACATCATTGTATCCATCATAAAATATATATTTATTTATCATTTATTTTATATTACAGATGTTAATATTTTCTTCCATAATCTTAGCCAATCATACATTTGACATTTATAAAAATTGATGCAATACTGAATAGAGGGAGTATGTTGGAATATATCTAGCCTAACAACTTAACCTTTTGATGAGTCACACAACTATTTCACATGTAAGACCGTTTTGGTTTTGCTTACGAGATGGCGCATACAAAAAGGTTTTTTTCTAGTCCGCCAATGATATGATCACACGTCAAAAAAGAGTAG
>NC_041389.1:23583876-23668676 GCF_002162155.2 Triticum dicoccoides | reverse complement strand
GTTAAAAACTTATGATCATATTATTTAAATCTAAAATCTGATTAAAAATAAAATACAAAGTATTCCAAGATATATGGGGAACTATGAATTTAAGAATCTCAAATTTGACAAAAGGGATGACGACTAAATTTAAAGAAACATATAATTTTAATTTTAAAAAACAAAAGCAAGAAAATAGAGAAATTGTATTAGAAAACCATTTTTTTAAGAATGGCAAAGTAGTACAATTTTCTTAAAAGAAATGAAGCAAGAAAATAGGAAATTGTAAGTGATATTATTAGAAAAACTAATATTCAAGCAAGCAAAGTAGTACAATACTTGTTTAGCCACATATGGGGGGATAGGAATTTAAGAATCTCAAATTTGACAAAAGAGATTCTCGGAAAAAAAATTGACAGAAGAGATGGCGACTAGAACTTTAATAATCATATTTTAAATTTGAAAATTGGAAACAGAAAATACAGTACGGAAATTCTAAGAATGATATTATTAATATTTAAAAAAAACTGGAAAAGAAGGAATGACAAATTAGTACGAGAGACATGCATGGGGACAAATTTAAGAATCTCAAACCTGATGAATAATTGGGCAGAGCATGAAACATCTCAAACGAAGAAAAGTGGGGAATGCAGATGCCAAGCAAGTGAAATCTATGGATGATCTATGTATTGAAAAAAGATCAACAAAGGGATCTCCTGGACAAGGTCCATGTACACAGCTGCTGCAAAAGCAAGCAAGCAAGCACTCTTACATGGTAGACTGCCATAACTGACTGAGACGTCATGCACAAACTGGGACCTATTCTTATGCATGGCTCAACTAACTAGCTTGCTGCTGTATTCACAAGGTGAACTTCGATTCTGACACCATCTGGTTTGAGTTGGGTTGACACTTGACAGCTCATCATCGGTTGCAAAGGGCTCGAAGGAAAGGATCAAAGGACCCGCGCCGGTGGGGGGTCGATCACCTGCCGGAGATCGGCGGGCCGCCGTACCGGACGCTGCACATCTTCAGATCCCTCGGCATCTCGACCTCTTTCAGCCACGCGAGACGCCGGCCTTCTTGCTCGTCGCCGATGAGCTCATTGCTGGTCACTGTCAGCAGAAGAGCATACAAATTTAGTTAACCTTCTAGCGTCCAATGAGCTAGCAGTAATTAAATTTAATTAGCAGAAGCATCGATGATCACGATGATTACCGACCAATGTTCAAGACCTAATGGAGCCTAAATATCTTTGGGGTGAAGCTACATTACTTTAATACTGTTCTAAAATATGGATGCCTCTCGCCTAGTGCCCTTTAGAACATGGTTTATGCACAAGTGGTTTCGACATCCCGTGCTTCTCAAACCCACGTACGGGGGGCGCAAAACCGTGTGCTTGCTTGCAAGTGCATGATAAACAAAGCTACCTGAAAGCTCCAGGTTGTTACTTAACTAAAAGACCTCTCTCTCCATTCAGTGGGCTGCTTACAAGGCAAACTACTGTTTTGATGATGCAAAATATAATATCTATGTTGCAACTTGCTATTGATGCCTAACCATACTTATTAGTTAATTCTCTCGCGTGCTGTCGGTAAAAAGGATGCATAAAGTGTTTACTGTGATCACTCAGACCAAACCCCCCAGATAGCAGAGGATATGAGCTCAAGCATTTTCTGTGCTAGTTTACAGTTGTTGCAAGCTGCACGCAGTGTCGAAATTCAGCACTAGTAGCAAGTCCATCTCCATAATGTATCTAGATTAGATTTCTGAGATCAGTATTTCTAACTTACTTGGATGCAGGGAGTATGGAATGTCCGTGTAGTACGTGCAGTCTCGGTCCTCTTCGATGGAGTAAGGGGGGCCGAGGATGTCGAGGAACGCGGATGGCGCGACGGCCCTGAACCGGTGCATGTTGCCTCCCGCCGTCGGGAACAGGACCGACGTGTCGCACGGCGCCGTGAAAACATCGTCCACGATTAGTTGCGCCAGCCTCACTGCAAGCAAGCAAGTCTAAACGTTATAGCACATTTGCGTAGCCAGGCATACTGGGGGGCATTAGCAGGGGATCTGGTGACAATTGTAGCAGAAATGGATGGGAAGCTCACATTTACCATCAGGTGACGAAGCGCCACTCTCATTAGCCGGATCGTCGGGATCAGCCCAGTCATATGACTTTGCGTGCATCGATCCGATGAGCAGCTTGTTGAACACCGTCATCCCGGGGTGGTTGTGCAGAGGGATGACCGCATTCGTCGGCAAGAAGAAGAGAACCATCTGCCAAGCAACAAAGAAAAGGAAATGTCAGCAACTAGTTCCTACTTCCCTTGGGTAAACAGTATACATCATGCACACACTTTGCACTTACGGAAAATTTCTCGGATTTGTATATGGTGGTGTGTGTGATGGCCGGGGTCCCTTCGGTTGCCGGCGCATCTCTGTTCCTGAAGAAGGGCATGTCTGGGCTTAGGCCGAAGTCCTCTGGTCTCATTTTGTCTGCAAACATCACGGCCGGAAGCCGAAATTCAGCATCATCAGCATTTTGTGCAACCAGGACACTCCCATTTCCGAACCCACTGCATTTCAGCTACGGAGAGTATGTTCCATTTGCATGCTCAGATTAAACATATTCTTTTTAGAAAAAAGATCAAAATTAAGCATGTTGAGTACGCAGAGAAGAATGACGGACACTAGAATTATCAAGTGAAAACTGCAGCAAATTCTGAACTTATTGCATGGTATCCAAGACATGTAAAACTAATTTGGATGTACACAAGCAAAGGCTTGAACTTTTAACGGGTCGCTCCATGCACCAAATTAATTTTCAAGGTCCTGATTGGCTGATTGCGCATGTACTACTACTAGTAGTAGCTAGTACGTATACATACAAGTAGGTTTGAGAGGAGCGGTGGTTGGTTAGCGTAGCGTACCGAGCATGGCGCGGAGCAGGGCGACCTCGGCGGGCTTGGGCACGGTGCCGGGGCCCCGGAAGACGGCGCGGCAGGCCTGGAAGAGCCGCTGGATGGCGGGCGGCCTCCTGGCGAGCCGCGGCCCCCTTCCTGCCGCCGCCGCCGCGGCCTTGAGGGTCTTGACGGCCAGCACCCGCCTCCTCTTGGCCGGCGGCACGGTCTGCACGGCCTCCGCCGCCCCCACCTCGACCACCCCGGGCCCGAGCTCCACCACCCCCGCGCCCATGGCCGGCCGGCAGGCAACTCCAAGAAACCGAAAGAAACTCGCTGGATCGCGGAAGGAGAGGGACAAAGCAAGCGAGCCGGTGGGGATGGACGAGGGGGCAACAGGAGAGCTCGGGATATATGCGGGGGGTCAGCGGGGGCGGACGGAGCAAAACCAGGTGCCGCTCGACGGTGGGTTGACGGTGGAGGCGACACGACACGACGGGACGGGCGAGGAGGGACGAAACCGGGGCGGTGGGTTCGATCCGTCCGACGGGTTCGGTGGTCGCCCTCGGCACCGCAACCGGTTCTTGCTTTTCTTCTACTCCGGTCTAGAGAGAGAAAGCGTATGCGTGCGGATGGATAGAGAGAGATCTAGAGAGAGGGTGTGCCGCCGCCCGCCATTTCGGGGAGGCGGAAAGCAAAACCGGCAGCACGGGAGTCCACGGTTTGTCGCCCCCCGGAAAACTGCGGCTGCTCACGTGCGGTGCGGGGGAGACGCTCTCGCCCTCTCCTCACTGTCCGACTCTGAGATCTGCTGGCCGCCGCTGTCGAGTGTCGAGCGAGGCTCTCCGCTGGATTCGCCGAATCTAGCAGGCGGTGGATTACGTAGGCTTTCCCAAAGGAGCCTTTCCCAAAGGAGCCAGATATTTCGAGCTGCCTCCAAGAGCGACAGGAGCAAAAATGCTCATAAATAAACGATGTTCTAACCTTTTTCTAGACCAAATCTATATCAAGTAATTCTTCACCCTTGTGCATTGAGCGAGGAAAACCTTCTCTAGACATGGTTTCGTTTGGACGTTGTAAATTCACCCCGCATGATATGTTTAAATATGTTTGTTCACTTTCTTTAGTCTGTACGTAGTTCATATTAAAACGTCCAAAGCATCTTATATTTGTTAACGGGTGTAGTATAATTTCGTATGGCCCTGACAAACATTTCTTATAAAAGCCTTATTTGAGTGACGCGACGTAAAAAGTGCTGCCTCAAAAACCGCTTCCGTCCAAGGCTCGGGAATTGCTATGTTGTTCATTTAGCGATTGCCGTGCTATAGCAGATGTATTTGCCATGTTATTGTACAAAAATTTGCCATGTCGGAAAACCACTTTCAACAAGCGCTCGGGAATTACTCCCTCTATAAAGAAATATAAGAGCGTTTAGATGACTACTATCTTATTTGTTCAGAAATTGTCATGAATATAACAGATATATTTCTGATGCTGCTATAGAAAGATTTCTCATGTTGAAAATAAAAATATTCTCATGCTAGCAGAAAGAAAATCTCAAAAATGTGTCATGTTGCAGCAAAATAAACTGTCATGTGTTTCATCATTTTTACCATGATGCATCGTAGAAAATTGCCTGACTAAAGAACAAAAAAAAAGGATTTTTTATGCATGTCCATGAATTGTCTTGCTACATGTAGACTTGCAACGGTACATCAAAGAATTGTCATGCTATATGAAAAGGAATTTGATTCACTCAGTGGGATGCATGAAAGCGAACAGTGATTACCATGCATATTGCTTTCAGATTCACACATGAGAATTGGATGCGCCAGAGAATGTTCCCAAGGAAACGACTCCTAGGGACCACAACCATTTGTAAACCTGGTGATGCAGAGTACAATTAAAGTTTTCTGACGTTCGAGTACAATCTAAAACTGAATCCGAGTCCAAGTCGGATTCCGGTTGTTAGGACATGGTGTTGCTAATATGAGGTAATGATTTTTTTGTTGGATAATCCGACCTTATAAAATATGGTTATATGATTTATTGGTATAACTGCAAATATTAACTACCAATACGTGCATGTCATCTTCACCTATGAGATGGGATAGATGCTTGTTAGTGGCTTATTTAGATTGTTTTACTACCTTTCTAATATTTTTTATGTGTGCTTCATGCGTGCAAGTATTAATAATTGCTTATTATTTCTGCATAATTGGCTACCATGCTATATATATGCCCAATCTGACATAATCCAGTATTCGAACATGTGTTTGCCTGTTATCCGTCTTACCTCCATGTTTGAAAAAGTATATAAAATATCGTTTGAGCACTATCAGACCAAATCCGCTCCGGTTTCACCCAGAGTTATTCCCCCATTGCAAAATAAAGGGTGTGGACATTGATCAAGTTCATGAAAAACAAATCTTCATATGTAATGCTAAATAAAAAACAATTTTACAACTTATGCATAGATATTTTTCTCTACGGATCTCTCTCTCTCTCTCTCTCATCAGGCTAGAGCCCCCTATCGAGATCAACGACCTAGAGTCTCCATGCCGTTGTAGGTGCAACCTACCTTGCCATCGTGCATCCCCGCTCCACTTGTCATCCAAGTCCCAACTACAATCGTCCTTGCCTCACATTTCATGTCGTTGATGTAGCTGGAATGCTTCCCGCAAAAAAAAAAAAGATGTAGCTGGAATGCTATAAATATACCCTAGAGGCGGGAGAGATGCTCTCTGATCCGCTGGCCGCCAGTGTCGAGCCTCTACTTAATTCACATAATTTATTTATTATTACTATTTTGAGTAGTTTTGCCTAGTTTATGAGATGATATATTACCTTGGCCCCTTTTGTTTGAGCTTTTGGGGTGTTTTTTTACATGAAAAAGAATAAACATCCTAGGTAAGCAAGATATTTTGATCTGCCGCGAGTCCATAGCTCGAAGCGGGCCTTTGGTTGTTACACAAAGTGATTAGGATAGTTTTTTTTTAATCAAAAGCTTCAACTCCATTGGTGTAGAATATAGTAAGGAATTTTCGACTTTTAAAAAAATCTATATGCACTAGAGTATGGAATCGGAGGGAGTGCTGTTTAAATATAAATATGTACTAGCACTGTAGCCGTATGTTATCTTCCCGCTTCGGTATCTAATCTTTATCCGACCGTATCCACTCATGTTCCACACCTATAGTACACTCCCTCTGATCTAGAATATGCCCTACAAAGGTAATCATGGGGACAATTATATTATCTTTTGTATTCGTGTATTAGTAATGTTATTACTTTTGAACACCATGTTCGACATAGGTAGGCAAGTACGTGACTTGTTCGTAAAAGTTTGCATTGTGCCTGGAAGCCCTGAAGAGTGAACATCTATTGTCGGCTCGAACTGGATTCGCTTAATTCTTGCTAGTCTACTATGCAAAATCCAGCTTAATAGTACTCCCGCCATCTGGAAATAATTGTCCTAAAAATGGATAAAACGAATGTATCTATTATTAAAATGAGTCTAGATACAACCATTTATAAGACAAGTATTTTCGGACGGAGGGAGTAGTAGATTGGGTCCTACATGACCACGTAGGATACAAACACCAATAAGAACACATCTCGCATATGCATGACTAGAATGCACACAACCAACACCAAATAACACAAACAGACAAAGAATCAAGACAGAAGCTACGCTTAGGCGGATGAAAAAGAAAGAAAAGAAAATGATTTCAGTTGATGATGTTGAGAACACGATGAGTTTCATGCAAGATCCCAGACATTCTAAACTCTATATGAATAAAATATTAGTAGAGTACATTCTTTCCCCATCAGATGACCAAATATTATTACATCACAGTGAATTTTTCCTGCATCCGTTTGAACAAAATTGTACAATTAAGAAATCAGATTTTCCTCCATGAACCGAAACATTTCTCTAGTAGATGAATAAACTATTAGAACAGTATAAAAATTAATTAATAATTGTTTAAAAAGAACAACTTTGTAAAGTCGACCGAGGTCAACTACTAGGGTGTGAGTGTGAACAAGGCCAAGGACTTGTCGCTCTCACTAGTAGACAACCAAGAAAAGGACATGCACGGCGCATCGACGCTTTCTTGGTAGCTTTATGAAAGTTAACATCACTGCTTAATCCCATCGATTCCAAACCATGTAATGCGCTGTACTGGTGGACTGTAACTGATGGGGATTGGGGAGCTACTGCTCAAGCTGCTGCAGCACCGCCGCGACCATATGCATGGAGCCGGTGACGCAGATGAGGCCACCCCGGGCAGCGCCGCCGCCTCCGTCTGCCCGGCGCAGCAGCCGGGAGGCGGCCTTGATCAGGTCGCGCGAGAACGGCGCGGCTCCGCACCCGATCAGCATCGGCGCGGGCTTGCCTGTGCCGGCGGCGGGAGCCAGGTGGTCGATGTTTACGGTTGGGGCTTCGTCGCCGGGGTTGGCCCCGATGCCCGCACACTCGATGCCCTGGCCGAGCGCGGCGCCCGTCCAGATGTCTCTCAGCGACGAGGCCGGCATGGAGCGAGCGGTCCCTCCCGCGATCCCCGTCTCCGTCAGCAGCACCACGTCGGGCCTTCTGCCTGAGAGTGATCAGGGAGGCTGAGAAAAAACTACCGTGACGTTCTTCGGTCTGAACTATCCAGCTATGAGACGGCCGAAGCACAGAGGGGCAGAGTTAATGAAGTATCTTGCCTGAGAGAAGTTGCGCAGCGAATGCGAGGTGCTCTTTGTCGCTGGCCATTCCGACGATGAGGGCCACAGGCCCTTCGGGTTCGACGGTTTTTATCACGTCTGACAGTGCCTTTGCGGACGCCTCGGTATGGGCTGGAAGATGATTGGAACATCAGATGGTATCTTTGGCTAAGGCAATGGTGAAGGGAAATAAGGAAGTAAGGACAGGTGGTTATCAGGCAAAACCTCCGTCGATTAGAATGGCGGATGCTCCGTCGAGCCCAAGGACCGAGGCTTCATCTTGTGTCAGGAATTGGCTTCTCCCCGGCAGTTGCGTCTTCTCTAAACCAGCTCGGATAGATGCATCGGATACATTCCATCCTTAACTTCCCAAATCCATGGATACGAGAGAAAATACGTCAGACTTGTGCAGATTAAGCAATGCGTAATGATAAGGTGAAAAGGGAACTGAAAGAAAAGCAAATATTCAGTCCTCCAGCACTAGTCTCATTCAGAAGCAGCAATACTGTGAAGATTCAAAATAAAGACCATACCAATGCTGGAGTAATTGTACTTTAATGAATGGAAGTGGATTGAGATGGACCGTCATCAAACAACACGAAAGGGCATGTTTCCTTACCTAGCTCACGGAGACATAGAGCTGTGCAACAAGCCGTGACAGCATTCTGACGCTGATGGTCTCCCAGCAGCTGGAGTTTTACATCATGCAATTCCACATACTGCAAAATATAAACTTGCGCCTGTCATTTAGAGGACTTGAAAAGCAGAGGGGAAAGCTCTATACTCTGTTAATTTCAGATGAAAGTAGATAAGGTCGGTTTCTACCAATGGCATATCGCCTGAAATCTTCACGAAAATGTCACAGCTTTGATAAGGCTTTGCATAGTCTCGTCCAATGCCTCTTGTGATGCTCCTGATGCCAGTATCACAAGCAGATATGACAGGAGATTGTGTCAAGAATGCTCTATCCCGAATTATTTGCTCGATGTCTGTTGAAAATGGACCACCAATGACAACCTGGAATAATGTTTGATATTCAGGTTACAGACTCCACCATTATCAGAAGTTACACTTGTACAAGGATAATATTATACGGCCTGAAGGTTAAAATATCACCGGATCATAATTAAGGAAAAGTAAGTCTCCAATTTTACAGAAGAAACACAAGATGATGCCTAGTAAAATAGTGGTGAACTATCATGGACATGGAACAGCAAGTAGAACATGGCGTGCCAACCATTTCTTTGAGAGAAAAGAACACTACACTGGACAGCTATCTGAATTAATTCGACTATAATCTGGAATTGCAAGCAGGAAAAAAAGCTGGCGAAAATGAAAAGGAATAAAGATGAGACCAACTTAACTGGTCGTCCTTCCTTGATAATTCCAGACTTTGCCACTGCTATGCTTTGGAGGGAACCACCCAAAGCAGCCAAATGTTCTTTCCCAACTGTTGTTATGACTGCTGCAGCTAGTTCACTATTTCGTATGACATTTGTGGCATCTCTAGCTCCCCCAAGGCCTGCCTAGGCAATCAATAAACAAACAAGTTACTATTTAGTCACTGTAAGTGATATAACTTATAACTCAAAGATCGTTTTTCAAGACTAGAGGCTGAGATACTTGAGATCGGTGCTATAAAAATGACAGAGGATTAACCACTTCATAAAGATGGATACACTCTGTCATTCATATATTTCATTTCTGAGTAACACGTTGCATTAAGTACCAAATTAGTGGACCTACTTTTTCTGTCTCCATATTCTAATATTTCTTAAAGATACAAGACTTAGTGGACCGTCCAAAGCAGAAGATCTGAGGTGGGCAAAAGACAACTGATCGACCACACAATTACAAGGCAAGTTTCACCATTCATATAACATTTTTCCAGCAGTTCAGTACATTAGGTGCATTCTTGTGACTGAATTTCCAAGTCAGTACAAAAGTCCATACATGTTAGAAAACTTCAGTTCAACAGGTCCATTCTTGTGAGTGAATTTCCATGTGAGTACAAAAGTCCATACATGTTAGAAAATTTCTCTAATAACAAAGATATGGGTCTACTCAACCCTTGAAATTTACAGAAACATGTAAACGCAAACTGTAGTTTTAACTGAACAACAGTAACAGTGCCAGCATTACACAACTTACTTCGACAATGGCAACATCAACATTTTCTCGTGAGAATAGGAGAAATGAAAGAGCAGTAAAAACCTGCAAAATAGCAAGTGTATTTTAAGTGCATGATCATCAGAAGTCAAGTAACAACAGATAAATATTAATGCCTACAGTGATTGCCTTAAAAAAATGCCTACAGGGTTTTTATTGTGATTAGATGTGCACAATGCCACAATGCAGGGCATTTGATCATAATCGGTTGTGTAAGAAATTTGCTATCAACTAGAGATGAATTGTTGACAGACGTTAATAAGTGGAAGTAACTCTTATGCAGTATGACTTGGCGCAGTGGTAAAGCTGCTGCCTTGTGACCATGAGGTCATGGGTTCAAGTCCTGGAAACAGCCTCTTACAGAAATGTAGGGAAAGGCTGCGTACTATAGACCCAAAGTGGTCGGACCCTTCCCTGGACCCTGCGCAAGCGGGAGCTACATGCACCAGGTTGCCCTTTTTTTTAACTCTTATGCAGTATGACGTTAATAAGTGGACGTTAATATAACGTCTACGTGTTCTTGCTTGTTATAGTAAGTTCAGGTGTAGAATTAATATTTAGACTATAATGGCTTTGCCAATATGCATAGAAAAAGTTAGATGGCATAATTTAGAACAGTAAAAATGGCATCACAGCCTGTAATGTTCAATGCATTAAGGTGAGATGCAAACTAAGAAGGAAAATCCATGACATATGCATATGCTATTTTTCTTGCCATGCTTATCGTTTATTGGTATTGTATAGGCTCTCATTCGGGGACAGACAAAAAAAATATCTGAGTACACATCATCATCATTTTATTAAAGCAAAAACCAACTAAATCTGCAACTTAAAAATAACTTTGAAAAATATACCTCAAAGTGTGTCAGGGATCCATTTTCTGATTCGATTGATTCATCAATAGATTCCTTGGCCAGATCGAAAAGATCCCTCAACGACGCAGCTGAAACAGGGCCTCCATGTTGCCCAACAGAAATGCGCTCTCGGATTGTTAGAAGGTGTGGACTGCATAGACATCAGCACCATTGAATTCCCTTGATTGTGTCGTCTAATAGTTACTTACTACCAAATGGATTAAACGATACATGGAGCTTGGTGATATGGTGGAATACCTGGAATAGCAGCCCACACGGTATCCTTGCTCCCTCATGATATTGGACAGGAACGCGGCCGTCGAACCTTTCCCCTTGGTGCCGGCGATATGGACAGACTACAAACGCAATCACTCAGATTAATCCTTCCATTCTTCACACTGTATCCATGGAAACAAAATCCACTCCCCAATCACCGTACGAATGATGACTGTCTATCACCGGCCACGCTTTACGCATCCCAAACTGGCAGAATCACAGGCAGGTGATTAGCCAAACTCACCGGGTAGTGGGTATGGGGGTCGCCGAGGCGGCGGAGGAGGCGGCGCATGCGGCCGAGGTCGAAGCCGTCGTCGGAGTCGGTGCCGGCGCCGCGCGGCACGCCGGAGCGCTCGTAGTTGCGGAGCATGTCCATGTACTCGAGGAACCCCCCGAGCTGCGCCTCTTCGCCTCCTCGGGCCATCGCGGATACGCCGCGGCGGCGGCTGCTGCTCGCCCGAAGTAGGCCGCCAGACCAGCGGAAGGGAACTGGGAAGCGGGTGACCATGCGGCACGGCCGCGCTGGGGCCGCCGCAACGGCGGCAGTCGCCGGCGGTCGAATGGAAGCGTCCGTGTCGCCGGCGGTCTAGGAGTAGCAGGGCGGAGGCGGGTCTGGGACGGTGGCGTACCGTGGGGGTAGGAGGAGGCGGCGGCAGGGCGCGTGCGGTGTGGAGGGGAGCAGCCGGCGAGCCGCCGTGGCTGGGGAAGAAGGGGACAGAGAGATGAGAGGTAGGTGCACGAGGGTATTTTGGTCCTTGTTTTGCTTTGACTCAAATCTGAATCTGAAGAAAAAAACAGAACAATCGGAAAATGGGCAAAATATCCATTCTTCATGAATGAAAATCACTAAAATCACATGCATGGTTTTTGGGATGGAAGTGTTGAGAAACTATGTGTCTTTGGGATGGTCCTAATAAAACACAGCATGGTTTGTTGCGATTGACATGTTATTCATCAATGATATTGATGTTTCTCGCAATGCAGTTTGTAATCCTCAAAGTTATAAAATATCTCTTCGATGGTTTATTCTAAATATGGAGATTATTTTATTCTAAATATGGAGATTATTCGGACCGTGTCGTCCTTCGCCTCATCTCCTCGTTGCCGACCGCTACTCCCATCAAAGGGCTGGCCCTTTCCCAGCTGTGATCCATCGTTTGTCTAGCGACCGGTGCAGCAGGGCCGAGCTCGTCTCACGCACGATGCAGCAAGACTGACCTCTTCCTCCTCACGGTACTGCAGGACAGAACTCGATCGTCTCGCGCTTCGGGCTGCAAGACGGGTCGATGGGTGATGAAGCTATGTACCTAGAGTAGGGTCATGGATCTGTCCAAACTACCCTACCCTAGGACATCTCTAGAAGAAACCACCTGTCAATCGACCCAGAAGTGTTCCACTCGACTGGCTCGAAGACACTCGACCATGAAGCCAACCATTCGACCATGAAGCCAACCACTCGACAGCCAGGAGACCTAAAGTCACTCCGCACGCTAACGGTCGGTCATTAAGTAGTTTTTATGGTCATCATAGCACTTTATGTATAGCGTTATCAGTAACGTCCAATCTTAATGTATCTTAAACCCTGCATAACTGAGGGCCAGAGGGGTCTGGCGGACTCTATATAAGCCACCCCCCTCCTCAGTGTAAAGGGTTCGCACCCCTGTAACTCATACGCATATAATCCAGTCGACCGCCTCCGGGCTCCGAGACGTAGGGTTGTTACTTCCTCCGAGAAGGGCCTGAACTCGTAAATCCCTTGCGTATACAACTACTCCATAGCTAGGATCTTGCCTCTTCATACCTACCCCCCTACACTACTGTCAGACTTAGAACCACGACAGTTGGCGCCCACCGTGGGGCAGGTGTCTTAGCGACTTACTGGAGAAGTTGCGATTTTTTCCGATCCCCTTCATCATGGTTTCAGGCAGAGTTTTGGTTGAGGGTCGCGAGATCCGTCTCGGCGCGCTCACGTTCGTCGCCGACGACTCTGCTTGGTTTCAGGAGGCTCCGCTCGACATCGACGCGTTCCCAGTTCGCGGAGCGACGCACTTTCGCGCGTGCGTCCACGGCGTCCTCCAGCGGCAACCGTCGACCCAGTATCGGTCGGTCCTTGTGTCGACCTCCCACCCTGTTTCCCGCCGGCGCAAGCGCTCCGGTCGGTCGAGGCTTCAGCGATGGGTGAGACACGCGGTGGCTCGCCAGTCGGCCACCCCCCAAGTCGCGGCAATCGAGCCCGACGAATCTCTCTACGGCCTGTTCGATCTGTCGACTGGCTCCACAGAGACTGCATCAGAGTGCGACAGCAGTGATCCAGCGGCGGAGGTTCTGATGGTCGATGGACCACACGGTCCTCCCGGTTTTCCTGGCGCTGACGGAGGCGACGGCGGAGGCGATCCGTCGCATGCCCATGAGGAGTATCTCCCCGAGCCCCTCACTTCGCTGCAAAGGGAAGAACTTCACCGCCGGAACATGGATGCGCTTCATACTCCTATCGTTAGAGAAACTCCCGAGGCTCGTGCCTTAGAGGACGCGCCCTTGGCCAACTTGGCTAAACGCGCTCGACTGGAGAACCTTCAGCGGGCACTCGACGAGCGTGCGCGGCAACAGGTGCCGGATTCCAGTTGACGCCAGCTCTTTCCACAACCGACTCAGGTATATCGAACTCCGATTCAGAATTTAGCAGCTGCGGCCTATATAGCAGAGTCAATTCAGCCTTCTCAGTCAGAGGCTGGCAAAGGCTTGTTGCAGGTCAGAGATTTACTCCGGGCAGCAGGAGATCAAAATTCAGCTGTATCGCAATCGCGGAATAGGATTCACAGCAGATCCGTAGCTGCAAATATAGTCCAGTCGGCTCATAGCCCCAGATCGCCCCCGAGGCGTGAGGGCGTGGAGACCGGCATGATCAGTACAAGAACCGTGAGCAGTATGATCACCGAATCGATCGCGATGATCGACGTGAGTGCCCACTCCTCCCCCAAGGGGTGGATCGTACGCGCCTCGACAACAGGATGATAGACGCCAGCACAGTGTTGGGCGAAGGATTCCAGTCGACCCCAGGGAACCAGGCTTTGATGCGAGATCCATTATCGTTCAAGGTCTGGTCGACAGGAACAGAGCTCACCGAGAGGGTCACGACAGAGATGTACCCACCAGCAGCAGAGTGCACGTCTCAGGACCAGAGTGTTTCAGCAGAGCCATCAGGGCCGCGATGATTCCTCCCAACTTCAGGTTGGCAACTGGAGTCAGTAAGTTCACTGATGAGTCCAAGCCTGATACTTGGCTTGAAGACTACCGATTGGTTGTTCAGATTGGCGGCGGAAATGATGAGGTGGCCATGAAACATCTGCCTCTTATGTTGGAGGCCTCGGCCAGAGCATGGTTGAATCAGTTAGCACCCAGCAGCATTTACACTTGGGAAGATCTTTCCCGAGTGTTTGTCAGAACGTTTGAAGGAACTTGCAAGTGACCAGCAGGACTGACAGAGCTGCAAACTTGTGTGCAGAAGTCGAATGAGACTTTGAAGATTACATCCAGAGATGGATCACATTACATCACACGGTAGAGAGTGTATCTGATCACCAGGCAGTTTGTGCCTTCAAAGAAGGCGTGAAGTACAGAGAGCTGAACCTGAAATTCGGTCGAACCAGAGACATGTCTCTGAGTCGAATGATGGAGATAGCCACCAAGTATGCCAATGGTGAAGAAGAGGATCGGCTCCGGAGTGACAAGCACAAGTCAGTCGCCCACGAAACCGGAGGAGGGAACTCTAGTCGGAAGCAGAAGCAGAAAGCCGAGCCAGCTGCTCCTGGAGAAGCCTTGGTCGTGACTCAAGGAAAGTTTAAAGGGAAGCCTAAAGGGTCTTGGAACCCTAAGAAGGTGAAAGACAAAGAAGGAAATGACGTGATGGATTTTCCGTGCCACATCCACACGAAAAAAGATGAGGAGGGTACATTCATTTACCCGAAACATACCACTCAACAGTGTCGGCTCTTGATCCAGCAATTCCAGGGAAAACAACCCAAAGATAAGGAAAAAGAGTCGGACAAAGTTGAGGACAAAGAGGATAGTGATGATGGATATCCCCAGGTCAATTCCACTCTGGTGATTTTTGCTGACGTTGAGAGCAAAAGTCGATTGAAAGTTATCAACCGAGAAGTGAATATGGTTGCTCCGGAGACACCCAATTATCTGAAATGGTCTCAGACTGCCATCACATTCGACCAGTCTAATCACCCGACACACATAGCCACCCCTGGGAGGCAAGCTCTGGTGGTCGACCCAGTCGTCGAAGGCACTCGACTGACTAATGTTTTGCTGGATGGTGGCAGTAGCCTGAATATACTATATGCAGAGACATTGAAAGGGATGGGCATTCCGATGTCCAGACTCAGTACTAGCAACATGAGTTTCTATGGAGTCATTCCTGGAAAGAAGGCTGTGTCACTCGGTCAGATTGCTCTTGATGTAGTTTTCGATGATTCCAAAAATTACCGCAAAGAAAAGTTGACATTTGAAGTTGTGGATTTCCAGAGTGCCTATCACGCTATTTTGGGCAGGCCAGCTTATGCACGTTTTATGGCTCGACCATGTTACGTGTACCTCAAATTGAAGATGCCTGGCCCCAAAGGTGTGATCACTGTTACTGGCAGTCGGAAGAAGGCGGAAGAGTGCTTTCAGGAAGGCTCAAAGATCGCCGATGCTCAGATGGCAGCAAAAGAGTGGCAGGAGCACCAGAAAAATGCCGACCCGAGTGATTTGTTGCGAGCTAAGAAGCCCGCTATGGAATCAACGTTCCAGTTGTCCGGTAAGATGAAACCGATTCACATTCACTCGACCGACCCCAATGCTTCTCCGACTCATATCTCTACAACGCTCGACTCCAAATAGGAAGAAGCGCTCATCCAGTTCCTCCGTGAGAACTGGGACATCTTCGCATGGAAACCTTCTGACATGTCGGGTGTTCCCAGGGGGCTGGCTGAGCACCGTCTACGAGTCGACTCAAAAGTGAAACCTGTTAAAGAACATCTTCGACGGTCTGATGTCCAGAAAAGAAAGGCCATTGGTGAGGAGGTGGCTCGGCTCTTAGCAGCAGAGTTTATCTGAGAGATTTACAACTCCGAGTGGCTCGCCAATGTTTTCATGGTCCCCAAGAAGGACAAGTCACTTCGCATGTGCATTGACTTCAAACATATCAATCGGGCCTGCCCGAAAGATCATTTTCCTCTCCCCTGCATCGACCAAATAGTTGACTCGACTGCGGGATGTGAGCGCCTGTCTTTCTTAGACGCTTATTCCGGTTACCATCAGATCCGTCTGTATGGACCCGATGAGATCAAAACAGCTTTCATCACCCCATTCGGGTGCTTCTGTTATGTCACCATGCCATTCGGCCTCAAGAATGCTGGAGCCACGTTCATGAGGATGATTCAGAAGTGTTTGCTCACTCATATCAGTCGGAATGTGGAAGCATACATGGATGATATTGTGGTCAAGTCATGGAAAGGTTCCGACCTGCTGACTGATCTTGCAGAGACATTTGCCAACCTCAGGAGGTATGATATCAAGCTTAATCCATCAAAATACACATTTGGAGTTCCTGGCGAAAAGTTACTCGGTTTTCTTGTTTCCGAACGAGGAATCGCCGCCAATCCAGAAAAAGTTGGTACTATACTCCGAATGAAACGCCCTGTGCGTGTGCATGATGTCCAGAAGCTTACTGGTTGCTTGGCCGCATTAAGTCGATTCATCTCTCGTCTCGGTGAAAAGGCATTGCCTCTTTACCGACTGATGAAGAAGTCAGACAAGTTCGAGTGGACTCCTGAAGCTGATGCAGCGTTTGCAGAGCTAAAAACCCTACTTTCCACCCAGCCGGTGCTTGCTGCCCCGATCAGCAAAGAGCCTTTGCTGCTCTACATTGCAGCCACAGGACAAGTCGTCAGTACAGTACTTACGGTCGAGTGGGAAGAAGAAGGAAAAGCCTTAAAAGTTCAGCGCCCAGTGTACTATATTTCTGAAGTTTTGACCCCATCAAAACAAAGATACCCTCATTATCAGAAGCTTGTATATGGGATTTATATGACCATGAAGAAGGTTGCTCATTACTTCTCTGACCATTCCATTACAGTCGTCAGCGACGCTCCATTGTCAGAGATTTTGCACAACAGAGATGCAACCGATCGAGTGGCAAAATGGGCAATTGAACTTCTTCCCCTAGATATCATATTTGAGGCAAAGAAAGCCATCAAGTCCCAAGCAATAGAAGATTTCATCGTCGAGTGGACCGAACAGCAACTGTCGACTCAAGTTCACTCGGAGCACTGGACCATGTTCTTTGATGGTTCTAAGATGCTGAATGGATCCGGTGCTGGGGTAGTGTTGGTTTCCCCCTGAGGAGATAAGCTCAGATATGTGCTCCAGATTCACTTTGATTCCTCCAATAACGAAGCAGAATACGAAGCACTTTTGTATGGGTTGCGCATGGCCATTTTACTTGGCGTCCGTCACCTCATGGTCTATGGAGACTCAGATTTGGTGGTTAACCAAGTGATGAAGGAGTGGGACGTCAGAAGCCCAGCTATGACTGGTTACTGCAATGCAGTGAGAAAGCTAGAGAAGAAATTCGAGGGGTTAGAGCTTCATCATATACCCCAACTGAAAAATCAAGCAGCTAGTGATTTGGCAAAAATAGGTTCCAAGAGAGAATCCATTCCTAGTGATGTGTTTTTGGAACACATCCACACGCCATCAGTTCAAGAGGATCCTTTCACCGAAGAAGCCCCGCAGCCTAAAAGTGCCACAGATCTGACTGAAGTTGAGGTCCCAGCTGTGGTCGACCTGATCATGGAAGTTTTGGTTATCACTCCCGGATGGACGGTGTCGTATCTCGCGTATATCCTAAGGAAAGAACTCCCAGAGAATGAAGAAGAGGCTCGGCAGATCGTTCGTCGATCCAAGGCCTTTAATGTGATAAGGGGACAGTTGTACAGGGAAAGCACGACTGGAGCCAGTCAGAAGTGTATAACGCCAGAAGAAGGTCAGATAATTCTCGACGATATCCACTCGGGGACCTATGGCCATCATGCGTCCTCTCGGACTATTGTGGCTAAAGCATACCGAGCGGGCTTTTACTGGCCCAGAGCAAATGAAATGGCGAAAGAGATAGTCGACAAGTGTGAAGGATGTCAGTTCTAGTCCAATATGTCACACAAGACCGCCTCAGCCTTGAAGACCATTCCAATCGTCTGGCCCTTCACTATTTGGGGACTAGATATGGTTGGACCACTGAGAACTGGCAGGAGCGGCTTCACCCATGTACTGGTGGCAGTCGACAAGTTCACTAAGTGGATCGAAGCCAAGCCTATCAAGAATCTTGATGCCGACACTGCTATCAGCTTCATCAGAGAGTTGATATTCAGATATGGAGTTCCGCATAGCATCATCACTGATAATGGGTCAAACTTCGATTCCGGCCAATTCAAAGCCTTTTGCGCTTCTCAAGGCACACGAGTCGACTACGCTTCCGTCGCTCACCCTTAGTCGAATGGACAAGCAGAAAGATCTAACGGCCTAATTCTCAAAGGACTAAAACCCCGATTGATGCGTGATCTCAAACACGCAACAGGCGCGTGGGTCGACGAACTTCCATCAGTTCTTTGGGGATTGAGGACTACCCCTAATCGGTCGACTGGGCGAACTCCGTTCTTTCTGGTCTATGGAGCCGAAGCAGTTCTGCCAAGTGACCTACTTCACAATGCACCCCGAGTTGAGCTCTACTCTGAAGATGAAGCAGAACAAGCCCGGCAGGACGCAGTCGACCTTCTGGAAGAAGAAAGAGAGATGGCCATGATCTGATCGACCATCTATCAGCAAGACTTGCGTCGATTCCATGCCAGAAACGTGAAGAGCCGAGCCTTCCAAGAAGGAGACTTGGTCCTTCGAGTGGACCAACAGAAGCCACACAAACTTGCCCCTACTTGGGAAGGCCCCTTCACCGTCACCAAAGTTCTCCACAATGGAGCATACCGTCTTTACAATGTCGGCCGCCAGATTGATGAGCCACGAGCTTGGAATACGGACCTGCTCCGCCCCTTTTACACTTAAGTACTCACTCGGATGAGATGTAATAAAAGTACTCCTGTAGTTTGTTTATCAAAGACAAAAGTGTTATAATTTTCCCATTGATTGTTGTTGATTTTGTTTATGTGAGAAATCCCCCAGTTGGTGGCTTAGCTGCGAATTTGTTTCGCCTAAGTTTGTAAAAACTTTTCCTACCGAGTTACGAGCAAGCCTCTCACTCGGAAGCTTAGCTGTGAATCCGTTTCGCCTGAGTATTCGAAAATCCTACCAAGTGGCGAGTCTGCCTCCCACTCGGGGGGCTTAGCTGCAGTCTAGTACTCGCCTAAGTAATTGAAAATCCTACCGAGTGGCGAGTTAACCTCCCACTCGGGGGCTTAGCTGAGCAAACCTCCCACTCGGGGGCTTAGCTGCAGTCCAGTACTCGCCTAAGTGTTTGAAATTCTACCGAGTGGAGAGCAAACCTCCCACTCGGGGCTTAGCTGCAGTCCAGTACTCGCCCAAGTGTTTGAAATCCTACCGAGTGGAGAGCAAACCTCCCACTCGGGGGCTTAGCTGCAGTCCAGTACTTGCCTAAGTAATTGAAAATCCTACCGAGTGGAGAGTCTGCCTCCCCCTCGGGGGCTTAGCTGCAGTCCAGTACTTGCCTAAGTAATTGAAAATCCTACCGAGTGGCGAGTCTGCCTCCCACTCGGGGGCTTAGCTGCACTCCAGTACTCGCCCAAGTGATTGAAAATCCTACCGAGTGGAGAGCAAACCTCCTACTAAGAGGCTTAGCTGCAGTCCAGTACTCGCCTAAGTGATTGAAATTCCTACCGAGTGGAGAGCAAACCTCCCACTCGGAGGCTTAGCTGCAGTCCAGTACTCGCCTAAGTGTTTGAAAATCCTACTGAGTGGAGAGAAAACCTCCCACTCGGGGGCTTAGCTGCAGTCCAGTACTCGCCTAAGTGTTTGAAATCCTACCGAGTGGAGAGCAAACCTCCCACTCAGGGGCTTAGCTGCAGTCCAGTACTCGCCTAAGTAATTGAAAATCCTACCGAGTGGAGAGCAAACCTCCCACTCGGAGGCTTAGCTGCAGTCCAGTACTCACCTAAGTATGAAATCCATTCCGATCCGCAAGGATGACGAGGTGCAGGTCGACTGCTACCTTCTCCGGAGCTCCGCCACAAATACAATGTGCACTCTGCGAGGATGATGAGGTGCAGGTCGACTGCTACCTTCTCCTTCGGAGCTACGCCACAAATACAATGTGCGCTCAGCGAGGACGATGAGGTGCAGGTCGACTGCTACCTTCTCCTTCGGAGCTATGCCACAAATACAACATGCACTTTACAAGGACGCAGGTCGACTGCAGTCTGTGCTCCATCCTTACCTGCAAAAGCGGTGAAGAGCAGGTCGACTAGATTCTCCACCTCAGGGCTGCGTCTCACACATTAAAGTATATTCCGAGTGAAGAACAAAATTCACTCGAAGGCAAATGCAAGCATATTCAACGATAAGCCAAGTTCAGATAACATCATACGGATTCAGAAGTGCTCAGGCATCAAGCCTGTAAAAGTTTATCGGTTACAAAACCACTCGGCATTCCGAGGCAAATTTAAGGCATCAAGCATAGAAGTTTTTACTCCTCAGGTGGAGGACTGGAAGGCGCGACAAACTGGTTCAGGTCGATTCCATCTGCAATCCGAGTGGCAGCAGCAATGAAGGTCTCCATGAAAGATTGGAAGTCATGCTTCTTGGTATTGGCCACTTTGAGGGACGCCAGCTTGTCCTCTCGCGCATCCTTGCAGTGAACATGGACCAGAGACAGAGCAACATCAGCACCACACCTGGCAGAAGACTTCTTCCATTCTTGCACTCGACCTGGAACTTCATTCAGTCGAGTCATCAGAGACTCGAGGTCATTTTGAAGCGTCTCTCTCGGCCAGAGTGTCGTGTTGATCCGCGACGCCGCAACCTTCAGTCGAGCAAGATAGTCAACCACACTAGCAACACGGGACTCCAGTCGGAGCACATTCATGGCATCTTCATCCTTCACGAGAGAGTTAATGGGGTCCAAGCCTGTCTCCACTCGACTGGTCTCCTCCTCGAAGTTTTGGCAGAATTCTGTGAACACAATTCAAAGGTGAACCAGCAGTTTTACGATAAATTGATGATTACAAATCAGTCGAGTAAGAGAGATTACCCTCAAGCATGATGAATAGCTTCTTGGCGAGCCCTCCCAGATAAGCCTCCAGGTCATTCTTCTTTCCCACCAGCTCACCAGCCTTGTCATTCAGAGCTATCTTGTCATTCTTCAGACGGCTGACTTCCTTGTTGGCTGCGTCGAGAGCAGCCTTCAGATTGGCGTTCTCCTCTTCAAGTCTACCGACTGAAGCCAGCTTCTCTTCCGCAAGCTTCGTTTTGTTGAAAGCCGCCTTCTGTGCCTCGGCAAGTTCTTGGTCCTTCTTCTTCAGAGCCTCCTTCATTTTATCTGCAAAATGACAATGAGATCAGAATCAAGAATGGGTAGAAGGATAAGAACAGTCGTCAAGTTCTCACCAATCATACCTTTTGCTTCGCCCTTTGCCTTCTGGAAGTTCTCCTGGACAAGCTTCAAGTCAAGGTCGAGCTGGATATGTTTGTTTTCCAACTCAGTATAGTGAGCCACAAGCTCGCAAGATTTCTGCGAAGAGTCAATCGACAGACATCAAAAAAGAGGTCGCTTCCGAGTGACTAAGAGAAAAACCGTAACATTTCTAAGACTACAGTCGAATCAAAATATTCGACAGTAGTCTCGGGGACTACACCCAGTGGGTGCACTCAGCGTGCCCCCACTAGTTTTATCGACTTGATCCGATCAGTCGACCGAAAGGAACAAAGAGATTATGATCCCAAAACCATGGCTAACTACCAGCAGTTAATCTTGGTCTCATCATGATCTACCAAAAAAACAGGTTCTTCAGACTACAGTCGACTGCCAGCAGTCCACCATAGTCTCGGGGACTACACCCAGTGGGTGCACTCAGTGTGCCCCCACCGGTTCCAAAATTCCATTCGACATGGTCCGACCAGACCGAGTGAAGAAGTTATAGCGAAGAAATTCAAAATACAAGACTACAGTCGACTGCCAGCAGTCCACCATAGTCTCGAGGACTACGCCCAGTGGGTGCACTCAGCGTGCCCCCACCGATTCAAATATTCAATCGACACACCCAGTGGGTGTACAGATGCAAAGATCTTCAGAAAGAAAGTCTTCAGATAGCATATCCTAACAGAACAAGTGGTGACCAACTAACCTGGACGTTGCTCTGAAGGGCTGAGCTAGCATCATAGGCCGCTTGGCTGGCTTCCCGGATCACCTTCACCTGCTCCATCATGATCCCAGCCTGGCGTATAGCCTCCTTAGCAGCACCTGCTTGGTCCTCTGGGACGTGGTGTGTGGCGAAAAGGGAGGGCGGGTCAGCAGTCGACGTCAAAGGCCGGACACTTGTCAGCGGCACAACGAAGGACACGGAATGCCGAGTGACATCGTCACCCCCTTGAAACGATGCCTCAGGCGCTGATGCAGTCTGAGTGGTCTTGCCAGCCGGCGCCTTTTTATTCCTCCTTGCCCTCAGGGGCACCTCATCGTCATCATCAGGGAGATCAATGACATGAGGAGGAGTTGCAGGAGAAATCCAAAGTTAGAAACGAAAATCCAATCGACCAAAAGTGAAACTACAGAGAGCGTACCGAGGTTGGAGGTGGCTGCGTCTTCCATTTCCTGGTCTTCGTTCTTGGTGGAGGTCTCGGAGGTGGCAGCACTGCAGATTTCAGAAACCAGTCGGTTAGTCGATGAGTCGACCAAGAGTTCGTCCGCACTAAACAAGAAAACACAAGTTCTGTTGTTACCCGGAGATAGTGGGAATGGCCATCCTCATCTTGGGCAAGGCCTTCGGTGGCTTTGATGGCGCCGCTCGGGGATGCTTCGGCGCTTTCTCAGTCGGCGCTGGAGAAGCCGCCCGAGGGTGCTTTGACGATTGACCAACAGGTGCAATCGCTTTGCCATGCTTGCTCGCGGGGTCATGGATGAGTTTGGATCGCCTTTCAGTGCGAGGAGGATCGACTTCCTCCTCCTCCTCTTCACTGGAGCCGTCGTCATCCTCTTCCCCCTCATCATCAGATTGCCACTCCTCACTCTCACCTCCGCTTGCCTCTCCCTCCTCGGCCTGTTCTTGCGCCCCGTTGGGCGTCGAGTACATCTCAGTCATGGCCTAGAAGACAACAAACAAGACAAAAGTCAGTCGACTGATTTTAAACAAACAGAATGAAGAAAGCAGGATCACAGTCGGAGATGCAGAAGTGGACCTTGTCTATGTCGTATGATTGGTCGAGTGGAGGAATCCTCCTGGCCCCTTGGGGGTTGTCCTTGTTCCCTGTGATGCTTGCCAGCCACCTCTCTAGCGTGGCCTCATCAATTTCCTCCGGGTGGATCCGAGTGGTGTCCTCAGTGCCAGAATACAACCGCATCGGATGGTCTCGAGCTTGGAGCGGCTGGATGCGTCGTCGAAGGAAGACCTCCAAGAGGTCCATGCCGGTCACCCCGTCACGGATAAGCTGGACAACACGCTCGACCAACACCTTAACCTGCACCTTCTCTTCCGGGAGTACCTTCAAAGAGGAAGGCTTCCTCACTCGATCCATGGAAAAAGGAGGGCAGTCGGCTGCCCTGGCGTCGTCTGGTCTTTACAATAGAACCAGGTCGACTGCCATCCATGGACCGAGTCGGGTAGGATCATGGTCGGAAATGAGCTTTTTCCTCTCAACTGAACCCCAAGACCCCCACACATCTGAATCACTTGTGTTCTCTCGTCACTCGGATTGGCCTTTTTCACCGTCTGGGAGTGACAGGTGAAGATGTGCTTGAAAAGACCCCAATGAGGCCGGCAACCCAAGAAATTCTCGCACAAGGACACGAAAGCAGCAAGGTACACGATGGTGTTGGGTGTGAAGTGGTGGATTTGCGCCCCGAAGAAATTCAGAAACCCCGAAAGAAAGGGTGAGGCGGCAAAGAAAACCCATGATCGACATGGGTGGCCAAAAGAACGCACTCACCCTCCTGAGGCTGCGGCTCTGACTCCCTCCCCGGGAGCCGCGCTGATCCATGGGGGATCAGTCCTCCATCGGCCAGGTCGTCAAGATCTGCTTGACAAATTGTCGAGCGGATCCAGTCGCCCTGGATCCAGCCAGGCGGCAAGCCGGACCTTGACGAAGATCCGCCTCGACTGGTCGCCCTTCCCTTCGCCTTCGCCGTCGCCTTCTTCGCCCTCTCCAAGGCCATCATCTTCTCTTTCACCATCGTCGCCGATAGGATGTGCACGGGGAAGCGGCACTGGGACGGAGGCGAACGCGGCGGATAAGTCTGGGGAAGAGAGGGAGAAATGAGAACGCACTGTTCAAACACCCCCGTCCGGCGCCTTATATGAGGTCACTTCCGAGTGACTGTCTTGTAGGCCCGGGCAATCCTGTCAAATCCCGCAACAGTCGCGCGCGCGATACGTGGTGAAAAAGGTGGCGCGGAGATCGAGGCGTCCTTGCCTTATCCCATCCGATTACTGTGGCCTCCTCCGCCCCGCGCACTTCCCGAAATTCGAATCCCGCCAAATCCGCGGGTTGCAGAAGAACTCGTCAGACGAAAGATTTCCTTCGCTCCGTCGCTCGGAGCTCTCCAAGTAAAAACTTCACTCGACAGATACAAAGAATGGATCAAGACGACTGAAAAAGAAGTTGGTGCCGTCACCTAAAGTTCATTGATCCAGAACAAGACATACTCATAGCACGAGAAATGGGTCGGAAGAGTTCTCAACTCCTTCCCCACTCAAACCTCGATCCATTTGGGGACTAATGATGAAGCTATGTACCTAGGGTAGGGTCATGGATCTGTCCAAACTACCCTACCCTAGGACATCTCTAGAAGAAACCACCTGTCAATCGACCCAGAAGTGTTCCACTCGACTGACTCGAAGACACTCGACCATGAAGCCAACCATTCGACCATGAAGCTAACCACTCGACAGCCAGAAGACCTAAAGTCACTCCGCATGCTAACGGTCGGTCATTAAGTAGCTTTTATGGTCATCATAGCACTTTATGTATAGCGTTACCAGTAACGCCCAACCTTAATGTATCTTAAACCCTGCATAACTGAGGGCCGGAGGGGTCTGGCGGACTCTATATAAGCCACCCCCTCCTCACTGTAAAGGGTTCGCACCCCTGTAACTCATACGCATATAATCCAGTCGACCGCCTCCGGGCTCCGAGACGTAGGGCTGTTACTTCCTCCGAGAAGGGCCTGAACTCGTAAATCCCTTGCGTATACAACTACTCCATAGCTAGGATCTTGCCTCTCCATACCTACCCCCCTACACTACTGTCAGACTTAGAACCACGACAATGGGCGCCAGTGCTGGCCGACCTATTCGGTCTCGATGCTGGGGGTTGCCCAGGGGTGTGAAAGGTGGGACCTTTCCGTTCGTCTCTTTGGTTGGGGTAGCGGCGGGTCTCAGGGGCGGTGGTGTCAAGGTCTTGGATGCAGGGGCGGCGGCCCTGGTGGCGGTAGCATGGTGCTCTTGGGCAGAGCCCGTGACTTGGTGCTGCCCGGTGGCCATGCCCGTGTGGGTGGCGTGGCAGCCGGAGTGTGGCGTTCGGTGGCGGTGAGTGTTGGCCGGGGTGAAAACTTGCTCTATCTTTGGACGGACTGGCGACAGCGAAACTCCTTCGCTTCTTGAAGACGTCATCTCAGCTCTCACTGCTTGTCATGCGGCTCCGGGGGAAACTCTGATCCTTGGATCGGGCGGTGGCGACACTCCAGTGTCGTATCCTTCCTGAAGGCGCCGCCTTGAAGTCCACGGTTCGTTGTATGCGGCTTCATCTCTTCGCTGTATGCGGCTCAACACCTATGTATCCTGCCTTGGATGTGTATGTGGTGGTGGTGTTGCACCGGGTGTTGTTGATCTTTGCTTTATATATAAAGCCAGGTGAAAGCCTTTTTCGATAGTGACCTACATGTTTTTTTGTCTAATTATGGAGGGTGGAGGGGGGGGCGGTGTCGGTGCTCCTAGCGGGCACGATGACCATGATGGTGATGTTAAATTCGACCTGGACATTGGGTATGATGAATATCATCAAGATGCGCTGGATAAGCATTGGAAGGTAATTCCAACGATGTTTGGCTTAGAAGCGAAGGCATACGTGTTCTACAGCAAGTACGTGAAGGAATGTTCCTTCAGCATTAGGAGGGATTTGCTAAAACGAGGAAAAGGTGCTATGGGAAGTATACACTTGAGGAGGTGCATTTGTTCAAGGGCTGGAAAACAACAAAGCAAGTTTTTAACCATGGAAGGCCGGAGCCCTAGACTTAGATCAAAGACTCGGTGCTACTGTGATGCTCATTTATCCGTGAAGTTTGACAGGACTCGTGTAGTTTGGTTTGTTGGCAGTTTCCTCTATGATAACAACCATGTTCTTACTAGACCGGACAAAGTCCCGTTTCTTGGGTCTCATAGACAGGCCAAGGGATTCCATATATTCTAGATCTTGGCTATGGGAGCGACTGGGATCAGAAAACACATCATTATGGACAACTTCATTAGCAGGTATGGTTCGTATGCTAAGGCAGGGTTTGGGAGGAAGGACCTGTCTAATTTTTGCTACAGGAAGAAGATGAAGTTAACTGCAAAGGGTGATGTTGACACTACCATTGGCATCATGATAAGCAAGAAGGACAAGGATCCATATTTTTTTTCTTTGAGTACAATGTTGATGCGGAAGATGGGCAAAATACTTTTTTGTGGTAGGATTGCAGAGTACTACAATAACACCGTCGAAGTCACATCAGGCCGCACCCAAGGCTCTCTTGGCCACCGTTGGGGTACCATCGAAGACAAATGCAACCGATTGTTCGGTTGTATTGATCAAGTCAACCATGCACCAGTGAGTGGTGTGCAAATCTCGGATTGTGGGCCTATTACTTAAAAAAAATCAAGCAATGCAACAAAAAGTATGGTCACAAGCCCTTCACATTGAACCATTGCTACAAAGAACCTTGTAGCAATGAGAAGTGGATTAGGAGAAACTCTGAGACCACACGAAAGAGATCAAGTTTAAGCATACCCGTTGAGGAAGATTACAAGGAGTACGAAAGTCCAAACAAAGAGACCAGATGGTAATTATAAGATTGCAAAACAGAAGAAGAGGAGAGGAGCCTTCGGCAACACCTACAAAGAATAAGCTTGTGGCCATGATTGAGACCAAGAAAGCCTGGGCGGCCGAACCCAAAGAAGAGAAGGCGGCAAGATGGAATGAGCTCAAGTTGTCGGAGGATGAGAAATGAAGGTCAAAGTTGTTGGACGAAGAGATGGGAGGAGCGTAAGCTTGCACTCGAGGAGGAGAGGCTTGTGAATGAAAGGAAGGCCAAAGAAAGTGTTATCATGTTCATGAACCCAACCACAATGGATGACACGGCCAAACAATTTTGGGAGCTCACTCACAGAGGTATCTTGATCCAAAAGGAGGCATGTCTTCGGAATGGTGACGGTGGCCTTGTGGCTGCTGATGGTGGTGGTGGCCGTGTCGATAGGGTGGTGGTGGTCATGTGGATGGTGGTGAACTTAGAGGTGGTCATGATTTCTTTAGTGACGGTGTTGTTTGAGTCCGTGTTGCATGCCTTTGGTTGGGCTCGATCCGCGACATAAGACATGCTTTGTGGCGATTTTGGATCAAACTTGTCAATGTGGTGCCTTTTGGACGATCTATTTGCATGTTTTAATTTGAATTGTCCGAACCGTGCAACTATATGCGTGTTTGTGGTTTAGGTGTTGTGCATGTTTATTTTGAATTATTCGAATGATTGATGAAATAGTGTGGAATTGTTTGAAATGTATGTGACAAGGCTAAAAGAATTGAAAAATATATATTCTCCTTTAAATATAGGGACCAGATAGATCCGGCCACCGTTGGAGGAGGAAAATTATCCTTCTTTAGAGATACTTGGTCGTATCCTCCTTTTTTTTGAGAATTCTTTGCATTCCAATCAGGAAACAATACGAAATAGTTGACACTTACAAGCACACTGAAACTCAAACACAAAGGACCATAAACACCTAGAGTACCCTAAGACAACCATAACAAAAGAAGATCTCCGGAGCTCTGTGTCATCATCCCTGAATCTTGAGAGAAGACCCCTGTAGCAGAAATATCTGCAACCAGGCGCAAGCAGGTCATCATCTTCGACCACGAAACAATTGCTGCGACACTGCTTCCTCCTTTCTTGACACCAGCGCTGAGAGGGCATGGACATCAATCCAACACACCTGCAACAGCCATCGCCATCTTTGGCTTTGAGTACCGCGAAAAATGTCCCTTCCGAAAGGAAGAGAACTCGAGTCATCCGACCGGTCCAGCACCGCGGCCGGGCCATCCGCCCGGGCAAAGCAGAATCTCCCTCCAGCATCAGTGCAGAGGAAGGAGAAGAACAGCAGCAGCAAATCATACCGACAAGGAAGAAGAAGGGTCTTCGTCTCCCTGCATCCATCACCCATCTGAGGACCCAAACAGCCAGTGCCAATGGACCTCCAGTCACCATAGCCCGCGACCTCGACGAGATCCGGGGATCCCACACCCCGCTGGCTGCTAGATGAAGGCCAAAGCCTCGCCTGACCACGAACAGAACCCGGAGAAACTTATTCCGATGTGACACCACCGCAATGGCCTCGGCAGCGTCACCCTCAGCCCGTGTCTACGCCTCTGCCCGGGGCGTCCCCGTCGACAACACCATAGCCACCGCCATCTTCCAATACAAGAACGCCGCAGGCGCAGAGGCAGGCGCTGGCGCTGGAGCTGGAGCACCAATGCTCCCTATGCTGCCAGCCAACAACGACACGGCCACGGCCACCGCCTTCTCCAACAACATCCGGAGCCCGGGCCGGTGAAGGTGCCCGGGCCGGTGACGCAAGAGGTGTTCACCATGGTTGGGTTTGGTCAGTTCAGCTGCCAGCCGGGCCCCTTCTGCCAGGGCCCCAACAACACCCGGCTGGGCACGAGCATGAACAACGTGTCGTTCCAGCTCCCCAGCACCGTCTCCTTGTTGCTACAGGCGCACTACGGCCGCATCCCCGGCGTCTTCACCGACGACTTCCCGGCTCGCCCGCCGGTGGCCTTCGACTACACCTCACAGAACGTCCCCCGCACGCTGTGGCAACCGGTCAAGGGCACGAGGCTGTACCGCGTCAAGTACGGTGTCGTGGTGCAGATGGGTCAAGTACGGTGCCGTGGTGCAGATGGTGTTCCAGGACACGGGTATCTTCGCGGCGGAGGAGCACCCAATGCACATCCACGACTACCAAATTTTGCCATCATGTGGGCATGCCCTCCCCAGTAGTCCACGCAAAATTGGAACGAATCAGTGTTTTTAGGGTTTCTCCACTAGGAAAATCACAGAAAATACATACAATATCAAAAATCAATCAAATTTGGTATGGATGATTGGCATTGTCATGCGAGGGTGTGCAAAATGTTTGGGCTCGTTTGGTGAAGTTGAAAAAAAGGTTGTATTACACTTGCCCTGTCAACAACAGGGCCGAATGGTGCTACTTGTACAAGGTGGTTATGCTGGCATTCATGAAATGACACCAAAGTATTCCAGGGTGTGGGCATGGCCATTGTACTAGTCCACGCAAAATTGCGAATTTGAACACCGACCGCACGTTGCATCACGTCCGACAGTGTTTTAGGGTTTTTCTCCGGGGAAAATATAGGAAATGCATACAATGTCATAAATGATTAAAATTTGGCATTGATGCTTGGGATTGTCATGGGAGGGTGTGCAAAAAGTTTGGGCTCGTTTGGTGAAGTTGAAAAAAAAGTTGTACTACACTTGCCCTGCCGGCAGACCCGAACGTTGCTGCTTGTACATAGTGGTTCTTCAGGCGGGTCTGCTCATGCGTGTTGGTAATGGAAGATCTATCTCTATTTGGGAGGATAAGTGGATTCTAGGTAACATTAGCATGTCTCCTATGTCCATTATCACTCCCACTACTTTACATACTGTCAATGAACTCATTGATGAAGAAAATTGGACATGGAAGACGGATCTTGTTCGAAAAAAAATTCTCGCTCCGGATGCAGAAGCTATCTTGAATATACCATTGCGTACCGGAGGTGGGGATGATTTCTTTGCTTGGGCTTTTGAAAACTCGGGTGTGTACACTGTCAAGTCGGCATACCGTGCTCTCGTGAATCAGAAAGAGCGTAAAGCTCTAGAGGAAGGGACGGCTACCGGTGCCTCAAAATCTGAACAACAGATGTGGACATCTCTGTGGAAGCTCAAAGTTGTGCCTAAGGTCAGAGTTTTTTGGTGGAGAGTTCTTCGCGGGATCCTCCCCGACGAAGCAACCTTTAAGCACAAACATGTCAAACCTACAAGCCTATGCAATGTATGCTTGGCCAAAGAGGAGGATCTTATGCATGCACTGGTGACTTGCTCCCATGCACGCAGATTCTGGGATGAAGCACAAACATGGTTCAACCTTTGACTTCCACGCCTACATCCAGCAACATGGGCGCGCGACATCTTATGTGATGATCTTTTTTGGATCATGCGAGAGGACAGATTGTGTCGGTGATGTGGGCTATCTGGCATTCGCGGAATCGTTGGACTCATGAGAAGGAGCACGTGGATCCAGTGTACTCTACTCGACGCATTCGAGAGGACTTCGCCTTGCTCGACATCCCAATAAAGCAGGCTACACTGTTGCCAGGTCATGGTTGGCGACCCCCAGAAGCAGGGTTTGTCAAGATAAAGGTTGATGGTGCAATCAACTCCGAAGCAGGACTAGCTGGAGCGGGTGGTGTAGCTCGCTCTGCCACGGCGCTGCTTGCTTCCTGGTGTAAACCGCACATCGGTGTTACGGATCCTCTCATTGCTGAGGCCTTGTCACTACGAGAGGGAGCCCTATTTGCTCGTCTACGAGGCTACTCACATGTGATATTGGAATCCGACTGCCTGGAGATCGTGAATCTCTGGAACACTTGTCACGACTCTCGTTTGGTCGTGGCTCCGTTACTAGTAGATATTGGAGAGCATGCTTTGTCTTTTGACTCTTTTGTAATTCAGAATGTAAACAGGTCTGCTAATCTCCCGGCCCATCTTTGTGCAAGGCACGCCAGCACACTGAGGGTGATCGAGAATTGGTTCGACTCTGCACCTTCGTTCCTGACCAATAGCCTTATGACGGATGATCCTAGGACACGGGCATCTTCGCGGCGGAGGAGCACCCCATGTACATCCACGTGTACCACTTCTACGTGCTCGCCACGGGGTTGGGCAACTACGACCCGAGGCGGGACGCGCGCGGGCAGGTTCAACATGGTCGACCCGCCCAGCCGGAACACCATGGGCGTGCCCGTCGGCGGCTGGGCCGTGGTGCGCTTCGTGGCGGACAACCCGGGGGTGTGGCTCGTGCACTGCCACATCGATGCGCATCTCTCCGGCGGGCTCGCCATGGCGCTGCTGGTGGAGGACGGCAAGACGAAGCTCGAGGCCACGGTGCCGCCCCCGCTTGACCTGCCCGTCTGTGGCCTCTAAGGTGGAGGCTTTCTCGATCGTGGCTTCTGTACATGGCGGGGAAATGTGAGCCCGTGTGCGTTATACTTTTTGTGTTGCTAGCTGTTTGCCATTCAAATTTGGCATTGTAATTTGGATTTCGAATTTAAGTTGAAAAAGAAAAGGCAAGGTTTTCGTTATTTTCCATAAAAGGCGCTTTTATTAAGTTATTAAAATGTAGCATAAAAAAATATTAATCTTGTTTGCATTTGTTTCTTCGGTTTTCTATTTCCATTTTTTCTTTTGTGTCTTCTCTGTTTCTCATTTCTTTGATTTTTTTTGTTTCTTTTGAATACATGGTCAACATTTTTCCTCTACGCACTTTTAAACTTTTTCAATTGCTTGATTAGCATTTTAAAAATAAAAGAATAAAATTTTAAAAATACAAGATTAACATTTCTAATACATGGTCAACATTTTTTCTATCCACGCTTAACAATTTTTCATATGCTCGGTTCACATTTTCTAAATGAAATATTAACATTTTATACACATTTAACATTTTCCATATACTTTATTAACATTTTTTGTAATACATGATCAATTATTTCTATATATTTTCCTTATACAAAATAAATATTTTTCTATTAATTTTTCAAATGCTTGGTCAACATTTTCTAATGTTTTTATAGAGGGTTTTCCGTAAAATATATATTTGAATATTTTAATTTGTAAACAAAACTAAAAAATAAGTTCAAATGGAAAAGGAAAATATAAAAGGTAAGAAAAAGGAGTCAGTGGCCGCACTCACTTCTGGGCTGGCCCATCTCTGTCTCACGTTCAGCGAGATTTCCCTAGGTCTTGCTCAAGCCGAGATATAGGGGTGTCTATGCGACATGTGGTTTTACAAATCATGGGCAGGCGTAGTTACCCATTCCTGATTAGCGTCTGTATGCGCTCATACGATTGTCTGCACGGTTTTTCTTATTTTCTTTGACCTTTTGTTTTTTTGGTCATATAGTTATTTATCTTCACATGAAATCATGATTTTTATTTAAGAAATGTTTGTAGTGGTTTTAAAAAGTATGTGAAGACTTTGTAGAAATTGTGAAAAATTAAGTGTATTATCATTTATTAAAAACTGTGATGTGGGAATAGTTTTTTATGTAATGTGGGAATAGTTTTATACATTCATGAACATATTTAGAAATTTTCAAAAACACTATTATTTATTTTTTAAAAAATTGTGGATTTTTTCAGTTGACATATCTTAAAGGTGTTGTTGTAAAATAACTTTTAGATTTAAATATGAAATGAATGATAACAGTTCAGATTTTTTTTGGAAGAAACCTGAAATAAAATTTTAAAATAAAAAAAAACCGAAAAAGGAAAAGAAAAATACTTCCTCCATCCCATAATATAAGAGCGCTTTTGACACTCTCTATGGAGGAAGTAGAAAAAAAAAACCAGGTAAAAACTGGAATGGAACATCCAGCCTCGTCTTTCTCAAGCTGGTGTGGTCTCGGTATTGCTTGAAGTCTGTGACACATTGGGTTTTTTAACTTTTACGTAGATCTGTAGCTCTTGTAGCTGCGATGGTTTCTTCGCTGAACGATGGTCCGTCACAATCATTTATCATTTATTTTTTTAGTGATGGATGACCTTGATACATTTACGTCCGTGATCAACAACAGCATGCGGCACCGTGCCATCAGCCTATTCGGGAGAATGAAGATGGGTGACCACCAGAGACTTTCATGTAACTTCTTAATTTTCCATGTGTGTTTTTACTGCTGGTTTAGATAATACATTTGAAACTTTTTCAAGAAAAAATGTGTCTGGTATTTGATCATGGTCTGGAGGAAGGGTTCGTGGACGATGCAAATACTGGTATCTGGTAGTATCGGATATACCTGGTCGCTGTCGGTTGAGCACGCCGCACGAAAGTTCAGCAAATTAAAACCATTGTAGGTCATCCATAACAGACTAGCTGCATACTGTTCAACATCAGTCAGGTTGAAGTTTCCAAGATTCATGCCATTTTTCTCTCATGCTTAGAAGAGTGCGCACGTTCCTTTTCCAACTTGGATTCGGATTCTTAGATCGCGACGTGTGCTTGCAGCTTCTGACTTTGCAAGTAGAAACAAACTTAAAACCACATCGATTAGACTAGAGTGGAGAAAGCTGACCAAGTAGAAATTTCGGGCCAGCTCCGAACCTAACAAACTGTTTGTTCAGTCTTCAGTGACCACGACACCGAGCTCTGCTTGCCTTCCCAGGTCACGGGAAACGGCTCAAATGTTCGTTTCTTCACTGCTGTTATGGAGAGAAGAAAAGGGCACAATCCACCAACCTTAGTTGGGAAGAGGTAGGAGCACCTACTACCAATGTTTTCTTTTCTTTTCTCTTCTCTTCTGCACATATCATTGGTTCATTGCCCTCTACCTAATTCACTACAGAAAAATGGCGGGTGCCCATCACCATGCATGATCCAAAAACCTTTTGATTAGTCGTTGGAACGTGCAGAGTGTTGGTGAGTGTGGGACGAAAGCAAAATGGAGAGAGTAGAGTGAACCATCTTGCGTGGTTGTTGAAGCTTGTGATGCCATTTAGGAATTTGCTGATCTCACCTACTGTATGTTACTAGTAATATGCACGTGCAAAGCATCGTTCGACTAACATAACTGAAATTTGGAAAAGTACAACTTTTTTTTACATTGAAAAGTCTACGATTGTGTTAAATTTGTGCATGTCATCTTATCTTCACGGACTATTTGGTTCGTGGGATTATAAAAACACAATAATAGAGAAAAATACATAATTGCGTTGGCATGCCACAAGAATTAGTTTGCACCAAAGTCTGTTTGGTTGCATCACATGATAATAAAAGAAACCCGAGGGCGGACCGGTCCGCGGATATGGATATGAAAACCGGCCATCCAACGATATTCGCATATTTCTGGTTCTATTAACTTAAAAAATAGCATTCCGTCAAATCATGCATGATTCATTACAATACTAATATGTGATTAGTAGCTTTGTTTCACCGAACTCTCATTTTACCAAGCACTACTTTAAGGAAAAAGTGGCACGTTTTGGCAGAAGCATTTCATCAAGTGACAGAAGCTCCTAATCTAAGTGTTCAAGTGTTGGCCGAAGGAAGCCTATCACCAAATACTAATGTGTTCAAGTATTGGTTGAATGGAGTATTTGGTGCAATACTCCGTTCCACCAACACTTGAACACATTAGTAGCTTTCTTTCACCAAGCATTTGAAAAAAGTGGCTTCCGCCAAAAGGTTTCAATGCCTTTCGCCAGACGCTAAACTATCTGCTAAACACAACAACCAGCGTCCTTCCACCATCTGAACGGAGAGAGAACGTGGCGGCTTTTGGTTTGTTATGTGGATGTACGGACTCCCGCAACCCTCCCCCCTTCCCCCGCGTTTGTCTTCGGTTTGCGGGAAAAAGCATGTTCGAACCGCCAAGCACACGGATACAAAGACTGCGTTGAATGGCAAAACACGTCCAAACCGCATGGTCCAAACGGATGTGTGCAGTTTGAGGGTCCGCTTTGGAGATGTCCTTAGAGCATACCTCACCATTCCCCTATCTCTAGCTCCCCAAAACTCACTCTCAATTTTTTTTCCAATGAATTTAGCTTTTACGAAGGTGGAAAGTAGCCCATCCCCACTACCCAACTCCCAATAAGCTATATCTCACATTAAGAGAGATGGAAGGATCTCTCCCGCGCAAGGGCTAGCCCATTAGCTCCCGCGGGAAGAAATAGAAGAAAAAAAAGGAACGAGTGCGCATATGGGGATTCAATACCGGGCCTCCTGGTAATTAGGAGGCACGGTTAGTACAAGGGCACCGTCTACTAGAAGCGTAATAAGCCGATTTACCACTGGTTTTTCTGGGATTTTATTTTCTTTTTTTCCTTGTTTTTCAGCGGTTTTCACCTGTTTTTACTTTTTTATTTATTTTCTTTCTCATTATCTTTTGTTTCTTTCTCCATTTTTCATTCTTTTTCTGCATTTTCTCTTTGTTTTTATTTTCCTTTTTTTGTTTATTTTGTTTCCTTTTCTGGTTTTCTTTGTTCTTTTGGTTATTATTCTACATTGTTTGTATATGTCAACACCATTTTTATAATACACGACTAATATTTTTCCAGTATAAATTAAACATTTTTGTAATACATGGTCAACAGTTTTTTTAGATTTTTAATATATTTTTAAATGCTTGATTAACAGTTTTAAAATAAAAAAGATTAACATTTTTATGAATACATGGCCAACATGTTTTGTATACACATTTAAGATTTTCCAAATGCTCTTTTTGAATACTTGTTCAACATTTTTTTTAAATGCTTGATTAACATTTTTTATATACATGATCAAATTTTATCATCATTTTTAATACATGGTCAACATTGTTTATATACACATTTAACATTTTCCAAATGCTTGTTCAACATTTTTCAAATACTTGTTCACCATTTTTCAAATACTTGATTAACTTTTTTAGGCATGATCAAAATTTTAAATTTTTTAATACATGGTTAATATTTTTTTCTATACACATTTAACATTTCCTAAATGCTTGATTAACATTTTTCAAATACTTATTCAACATTTTTTGTCAAAATGCTTGATTAAAATTTTTATATACATGATAAAAAAATCCTCATTTTTTAATACATGATCAACAGATTTTTTTAATACACATTTCACTATTTTTCCAAATCCTTGATTAATATTTTTCAGATACTTATTCAACATTTTCCAAATGCTGGCTCAAAATGTTCATTTCTTCTCGCTGTTATGGCGAGAAGAGAAAGGGCACAATCCACCAACCTTAGTTGGGAAGAGGTAGGAGCACCTACTACCAATGTTTTCTTTTCTTTTCTCTTCTCTTCTGCACATATCATTGGTTCAGGAATTAAGCACATATCATTGGTTCACTACCCTCTACCTTATTCACTAAAGAAAAATGGGGTGTGCCCATCACCATGCATGATCCAAAAACCTTGATTAATCGCTAAAGTGAACCATCATGCGTGGTTGTTGAATATTGTGATGCCATTCAGGAATTTGCTGATCTCACCTATTGTATGTTACTAGTAATATGCACGTGCAAAGCACGTTTGACTAACATAACTGAAATATGGACAAGTATATACTTTTTTTATTACATTGAAAGGTATACTTTTGTGTTGAATTTGTGCATATCATCTTATCTTCAAGGACTATTTGGTTTGTGGGATTAGGTGTCTCCAACACCGACCTCAAACCGCCCGCATACGTCCGGATCACGAAAGCCCTCCAACGCGGGCCTGTATCGGTCCACCGAGCGGTACGGATGTGTTTTTCCCGCAAACCGGAGACAAACACCGGTGGCTTTGCGGGTGTCCGGACCGCTGTGACGCCCGCGTCTGACTGCCCTAACCCACCCAAACGCCCTTCTCCGGTCGCGTGCATTTCCCACCCAAAATGATCAGCGCCGCTCCAGAGCGTCAGTGCCCGCATTCATGCCCGGCCAGAGCGGACACGATCTCTCACTGGCGCCGGCTGAGAGAGCGCCGACCGCGCCAGTTTACGGTGCACGCGACTACTCCACGTTCAAATGACACGACCGCCGTTCAGTCGGCTGCCGCCCACATTAATGGCACGTGGTTGCAGAGGCAGCTAGTCCGGCGCCACCTGTCCGCCCCTCGGTCGCCTACCATTGCTATACAAATTGTGGCCCCGACCATAGTCGCAGTCATCTACCTTCGATCCCTTTCTCCTCTCGTCTCCGCACCACTCACATCATCGCTTCCTCGCGCGCCAAAGCTTTCTGGGACAGGCTGACGCCGGAGCATAAGATTGAGATGGCTGCTATTGCTGCCGGCTGGCAGGTTGGAAGGCAGCCGGAGGACGACGACGTCCCAATGGAGGACCCGGACGATGCCAAAAATTCTTTCTGCTACTTGTGAGCTGTGTTGGGATTTCCCCTGAAGAGGAAGGGTGAAGCAATATAGTAGCGGAGAAGTATTTCGCTCGGTGAGAACCAAGGTTATCGAAACAAAAGAAGAACCACGCAAATCCTCGTCGTCAGCACCTACACACACAAAAGCAAATACTTGCACCCAACATAGGCAAGAGAGTTTTCAATCCCCTTGAACTCGTTACTTGCAAGGATTAAATCTGGTAGTGGTAGATAGATAAAAGGAAAAGTAAATAAGTTGAAGCAAGGTATTTTTGGTTTTAGTAATATGTTTAATGTAGACTTGGGGCCATAGTTTTCACTAGAGGCTTCTCTCTTGAAACAACATCATACGGTGGATAGACAAATTATTGTTGGGCAATTAATAGAAAACACATAGTTATGACGTTATCCATGGCAATGATCACATATATAGGCATCACAGCTGTGACAAGTAGACCGACTCCTGCTTGCATCTACTACTATTACTTCACCAATCGACCACTATCCAGCATGCATCTATGGTATTAAGTTCATAACAAACAGGGTAACTCTTTAAGCAAGATGATATGATATAGACAAAGTAAACTCAAGCAATATGAATAAACCTCATCGTTTTTTCCTTAATGGAAACCATACAAATACATGGCTCGCTACCCCTTCCGTCACGAGGTGAAGACACCGCAACATTGAACTCATTAAAAAGCACATCTCCCACTTAAGATTAATCAATCTAGTTTCGCCAAACTAAATGGATAGATTGGAGAGAAATAGAAAGATATCCTAATCATGCATAATAAAGTTTAGAAAAGACTCAATTACTTTCAATGAATAATCTGATCATAAACCCACAATTCTCGGCCGACGGGTAGGTCCCACCGCTTGTGGGTCATGTCGGCTGCTCATTACAGTAGCCCTGCCTCTGATGACGAAGTCTTGGTCGCGGGGAGCGTGGCTACAGTATCGCCGCCTAGTGGGCGTTCACTGTAGCCACACCCTGTCTTATCTGGTTAATGGCGCACAAACTTCTAGGAAAGGGGAAGGCCGGTTGCTGGGAGTCGGCCTCCCCCCACGCCGATTGTTCAGGGCCCACCGTCTTCGGGCATCTCACAGACAAGTAGGGTCCGCCACCTGCGGGCTGTACCGACAGCCCGTCGTGGGAGCATGGCTTCATCTGCCATGGATGATGTCACAGGTAACATGGCAACAGTGTCGCGCCGGGCTAAGGATGGCCTCACGGTACATCGCACTGTGGCCACGCCCGTTCGGGGATTCGGGGGTGGCAGGCTGTACTGTAGCCACGCCCTGTCTCGTCGCCGTTATGTGGGTGCAATCTTTGACGGAGCAAAGGTGGGCCGCCTGCTAGGAGTCGGCCGCTCTGGTGGCCGCCTGCTAGGAGTCGGCCCACTCTGGGCCGCTCTTCGGTCCTTGCCGCCTTCCTGCAGCTGGCCGCTTGGATCAACCAGCCATAAGAAGGCGGACCTTTGTCTTTGATGCTTGAGGGGCGCAACCGGCCCCGATGTCTTGAAACATCATGGGGAGCTGATAGGGCTACCCGTGGTCATTTACCCCGACACAACTGCTCGTCGAGGTCCGCATCCACTTCCTAGGGTGCCGTCGCTTCCCTCTCCCATTGCCTCTGTCGTCGGTCCATCCGGACGATGTTCTCTGGTTTGCACGACGTCGCCGAGGACGGGACGCCGATGGACGACGCGGACACAACCTCGGTCGGGGACGGGCTGGACGACATCTAGGGCAGTGGACCGAGACCGGCGTTGAGGATGGGGAGCAAGCGTGGCGGATGGCGAGGGCTCGGATGCGGAAATGATGGAGGGATGCGGGGGAAGGGCGAAGAGTGTGGTGGATTTGGTACAATTTGTGATGGGTAGGCCTATCGGGTCTGACGTGACGGACGCGTCCGGTCGCAACTGGGCCTTTTCATATCCACCATATATTTAAGTTGTACTACCTCTGTATCAAAATACTTGTAGCCAGGGAAAACTAATACAAATTGCCCCAGCTACAAGTATTTTGATATAGAGGGAGCATATGAGAGGTGCCAATCAGTCCGGACGTTTGAGGCCTGTTTGAGACGCTGTCTGAATCAAGTTTTTTTATCTTTCACTGTCCGGTCGTCCGGCCGTGCCTCCTGTAGATGGTCTTAGGGCAACTCCAACGCACAACCCCAAACGGACGTCCGTTTCATCTGCTTTTCGTCTTCTTGGGGGTGGCAATGTGATCGTGTCCGCCCGGATTTGTGAATGTGCTGGACTTGCGCCCAACGCGCGGGATCGGCCGCATCTCGTCCGCATACATTTTGTTTTTGCAACACATATCTTATTTTCATCATTGCTTTTTGATACATAGAAGCACATCACCAAATCTTGAATAGAATAGCAAGACCAAAGAAAACAAGAACCACAAGAACACATTTTAGAAGATATCCAACTTCCATAACTGCTCCCGTAAGTTGGATTAGTGTCTTCTCGATGCATTCATTGTTGATCTACGGAGGCTCAATCTTGCGTGCTTGTTTCTACTTTGAGTCTAAAGAAGTAGGCATTGCTTCTTCACATCTAGTCTCATCTCTAGCCTCTATTCTAGCAACAAGTGCACGAACATCTATTAAATTGCACTCTATCAATAGATCGAGGTATTCTTCTTTCCAATACCAAAAGTTGCATCCATCCTACACAATAAATATTTTAGTGTAAGTAAAACTACCCGAATCTAGGAGCACAACCGAAGCTAAAAGTAGCACATACCCCATCGTTTGAGCACTTGAAGAACAACCATCCGGGATGTTCCGGCGTTGTAGACACGTGGCGCAAGACCTTCCTTGGGCAGTCGCCACACTTTATGAGTGGCAATGGTGCGCCGACGAGTATTTGGGCCAGCACCAAGCCCGGACGACGGCCGTTCGTGTATTTTCCGGTGAACCGCAAATGTGGAAGATTCGAGCGGTTAGAGGTGAATTCAATACTTGCATGCGGCCTTGCGACCTTGCCGGGGCTTTTCGGCCCGATGCCGGGCCAGTCCATGGCATGGCGCGGCCTCCTGCAGCGTGTAGAGCTCTCAACTCCGGCCGGATCCGCTTCAAATCCGACCATCGGGTGTGCTATCAGGTGACCGGGGTTGGGCAGCCCAATGGGGCTGCGATAAGGGTAGGGCGAGCGCGCGCGCTCTACGTTGTACAGTGGCACGTCTGAGAAAATGATGGCGACGACTAGGGACAAGAAGGGCGGGGGTGCGGCGACGACCAGGCCAGGACAAAGGCACGTGCCTCGCCCGTCTGCGCGTGTCCGTTCGACCGTAAACCCGACCCAAAGTTGACCGGAAATGGGTCGAAAACGGACAAAAAACAAACGGCGGTCTATTTGCTCCCGCGCGTTGGAGAGCCTGCTATGTCCATTTACCCTGAAATAGACACGGACGGACAGGATAAGGTCATGGGTTGTACTCCCTCCGTTCGGAATTACTTGTCGCAGAAATGGATGTATCTAGACGTTACGTCTAGATACATCCATTTCTGCGACAAGTAATTCCGAACGGAGGGAGTAGTTGCCCAAATTCTGCCCCATGGATACAATAAAGTAGTTGATACAATGAAGTAGTCTTGCCCATGGACGATTCACCGTTAGAATAGATGGCCGTCTCACCGTCTGACATATATCCTTCATCAAATTCCGCCCCATGGATGAATCCCACGAAGGCATGTTTCATGGTAGGCTGAGCTCGGGCGGGTCTTGCACGCTGAGCCGTCTCGATGATGTCGATGCAGATGTCTGGCTCAGGGCCCGGCTCACCGATCTTGCCGATGAAGACGTGAATTCCGCCGAAGGGGACCCGGTACCCGTACTCAATTGAGACGACCTCGGGGCCCCAGCCCGCAGCGTCGATGTAGATCTTGCCACGACGACTCTTGGTCATCCGGCCCACAGCGTATCCCTTGATCCCTTTGAAGCTGCCCTTCAAGAACTCGAAACCACCGTGCGCTAGCCCCAGGGTGGGCGCCAACTGTCATGGAATAGTCACGGCAGATGTCCTAGTGTAAGGACTTAGTCGTGGAGCCATCGCAACTAGGTTAGCTTAAAGGGGTTAAACGGGACAAAGGACACCTGAGTTTATACTGGTTCGGCCCCTTGCAGTGAAGGTAAAGGCCTAATCCAGTTTGAGGTGGTATTGCTTATGTCTCGATTACCAGGGAGCTAATACGCTTGACCTAGCTTTCGATCTCTTGTTTCTTGCCCTGAACCGCCGCCGGGTCATCCTTTTATATACACAGGTTGACGCCCAGCGGCTTAGAGAGTCCCGACCGGCTCATAAACAACTGTCCGGCTCGGTGACTAACTATACTTGCCTTACAATATAAGTCATACACATATGGCGGTTTACCCTTGGGCCTTAAGTCGCTCTTGGGCCTTCACCCCATGAACCGCCATCTTCAATATCCTCGTGGGCTTCATATCGATGAACCGCCATAGGTATAACTCGGCCCCTCCTAGGCGGGTCGTACCTAATAGTTATATCCCCAACAATATCCAACTTTCATAACTGCTCCCGTAAGTTGGATTAGTGCCTTCTCGATGCATTCATTGTTGATCTGTGGAGGCCGATCTTGCGTGCTTCTTTCTACTTCGAGTCTAAATAAGTAGACATTTCTTCTTCATATCCAGTCTCATCTCTAGCCTCTATTCTAGCAACGAGTGCACGAACATCTATTAAATTGCACTCTGTCAATAGATCAATGTATTCTTCTTCCCAGTACCAAAGGTTGCCTCCATCCTACACAATAAATATTTTAGTGTAAGTAAAATTAGCTGAATCCAAGAGCACAACCGAAACTAAAAGTAGCACATAGCCCATCGTTTGAGCACTTGACGAACACCCATCCGGGATGTTCCGGCGTTGTAGACACGCGGCGCAAGACCTTCCTTGGGCAGTCGTCACACTTTATGAGTGGCAATGGTGCGCCAATGAGTCTTTGGGCCAGCACAGAGCCTGGACGACGGCCGTTCGTGTATTTGCCGGTGAATCGCCGACGTGGAAGATCCAAGCGGTTAGTGGTGGAGTCAGTACCTGCATGCGGCCTTGCGACCTTGCCGGTGCTTTTCGGCCCGGTGCCCGGCCAGTCCATGGCACGGTGCGACCTCCCGCCAGCCGATAGATCTCTCAACTCCGGTCGGATCCGCTCCAAATCCGACCGCCGGGTGCGCTATCAGGTGGCCGGGGTTGGGCGGCTCAATGGGGTTGCGACAAGGGTAGGGCGAGCACACGGCTGAGTTGCACGGCGGCACGTTTAAGAAAATGACGGCGGCGGCTAGGGACGAGAGGGGCAGGGTGCGGCTCGAGTGCGCGGGGGTGGGGGAGGGGGAGAAAAGGGGGGGTCTGTGTCCTCGACGGGCAGGCCAGGGTAGGACAAAGGCACGTGCCCCGCCCGTCCGCGTGTGTCCGTCCGACCGTAAACTCGACCCAAAATTGACCGGGAATGAGTTGAAAACGGATTAAAAACGAACGACAGTTCGTCTGGTCCCGCACGTTGAATAACCTGTTATGTCTGTTTACTCTGAAATAAACGGCGGACGGACATAATGGGATCGTACATTGTACTCCCTCTATTCATAAATACTTGTCAAAGAAATGCAAAAAAATGAATATATCTAAAACTAAAATACATTTAGATACATGCATTCCTCTACAAGTATTTCTGAACAGAGGGAGTAGTTGCCCTTATGCATACGCGGGGAGCCGTGGCCGGTCACCATATGGTTCTGTACGCTGTCGCCGGTGACCGACTGTGGCCTCGATACGGCACGGGGCAAACGTGGCTTTCGAGGCGCTGTGCACGTAAACATACTTTGGTCGCTCAGGTTCATCGAATCCGGACGCACTGCACTTGTAAGCCCAAAACGCAAATAACCAAGATCCATTTGCATGGTACTCCCTTCGTCCAAAAAAAAAAACGTTTCTTAATTGGATGTATATAGCACCAACTTTATACTCTCTTCATTTTTAAATATAAGTCTTTGTAAAGATTTCATTATGAACTATATACGGAGCAAAATGGGTGAATCTACACTCTAAAATGCATCTACATACATTCGTATGTGGTTCATAGTGAAATCTCTTTAAAAAACTTATATTTATACTTTTTCCGTCTGAAAATACGTGTCGTAAAAATAAATATAAATGGGTGTATTTAAAACTAAAATACAGTACTATTTAGGAACCGAGGGAGTACTGGATACGGGATAAATTTTTCGGACGAAGTGCGGTTTCCTGTCGGTGTTGGTGCCTGGAAACCATCTCGAAAGAAAGACCAACGCCTCTATTTTACTCCTTTCTGTTGGTGTGATTCCAATCCAAGAACAGGACAAGACAAGACATGTTGGGGTTAAATTACGCAATGCAGCGTCGACTTGCACTCTCTCTCTCTCTCTCGAGGCGGAACGGGTGCTATTTTGGCGGCACTGCGATCAGATCGCACTGACGCGGCCACGTGCCATCGCCCACTGCTCTGCCTGCTGCGTTGATAAGATAAATAAATTGCTGCGCCCACAAATCCCATTACGTCCCTGTCCAAAATACTACCACAGTGGTCCTGTTTTACAAAGGAAAAACAAGTTACTCCTCTTTCTTTTTTCTGACGTGAAAAGAAAACTTACAGGAATGAAATCCTATGGCGTATTTTCTCTACGGTGACGGGCTAATGCAAATTTCTGTGGGTGATGCATACCGGGAAGGATATAGCTGCCCTTTAGAGCGTACAACGGGCAGGAGGGAGATGTGACGGCACACTAGCCTAGCTACCCAAGAAATATCTGACACGTATATGGTGGAGCGCGAACGTATGGTTTTGTTGCGCGACACCGACGGCGTGCCCGGCAATCATGCCCTCACACGTGGCCGGACATGCTTGGTCGACAGGGAGGTCGATGGCCACGCATGCCGCGCCAACACGTGGCGGCATGCACACTCAGGTAGCCGCACCGCTCGATGTCGATCATCCTTTGTCCCGTTCTCATAATAGAAAATCATCGCGAATTTCCTCCTCCAGCTGCCTAGTTCGGAAATTTTATATTCATCTCAAAATAGATATTTTCTTGTCCAAAAACTACGTATTGTTTTTTATTGTGTGGGCAAGCTTGAAAAAACAGACCATACGATACTTCCGTTTTATTGGTTTGTATACCTCTCAAAGTGGGTTGGTTTGTATCTTAAACTATTACCTTACCATCCTCATGATATTTGTATGTGATCAGTGGCGAATTAAGTACGAAAGTGAAGGATATGCTCAGAACATCAAGTTTGTAAGCCTAATTAGAAAATGCATCACAATTCACATGTAAAACATCTCAATATAATTGTCAAGTAGCATGTTTCGTTGAAATAGGATTTTCTGAGGGTATGCTTAAGCCTATTAAAGCCCTCCTAGTAGAATCGAGATTGTATGTGATAGCGACTCTTCAATGTACTACACTAGTATGATATTGTTAATTTATTTATTTACTTGTACGAATTCAAAACAAAATTATGTCTATGTTTTTTTCTCTTTCCATGCACTAGGATATTGTATTATAATAGGATATTAGGACATTCTCTTACATCCTTCACTGTAGCGCCACGCCGTCTTTTTGCTTACGTTGCAATGCATGATACTCTTGACAATCCCATTGTGAGAGGTCTTATTTAAACACCATTGATATGTTCTTTTCTTTAATCCAAAGTCCTCAAACTCGATCCATTATTTAAGAAGGAATGAACCGCCCGATTAATTATAGAAAATAGTGTGAAAATCGTTACAACATCCAGCAAGACAGAATACTCGATCGATCTGACTACCAACAAAGATTTACACACCGTTGGAGAGAGAAACACCATTGAGATTGTCCACAAACTGTCACCATCATCGCTTCTCCCTAAGCAAGCGACACCGTAAATGACTAACTAATAGCTCTCGGCTCGAATGACATATGAGTTACCCGCCGGTCTATGCTCAATTACAAACACACACACACACACACACACACACACACACACACACACACACACACACACACACACACACACACACACACACACACTGATAGGTGGGAACCCGATGAACGAGTTCACGCCCGAGGGTGGCCCGATCTTCACATCATAGGATCGAATTGGGAGGGATAACTAGCTGCAAGCAGTCGGGATAACTAGCTTTATACCCGCCAAGGTTGGATGCAACCCATACGTTGGGGATGGCTGACTGAAGCTACAAGAACTCCAACCCACTGTCTGAACAATCGCAGAACCACAAACCGGGACTAATCCACACAAAATGGACGGAACCGTAGAGCACGGACTAGGGGGAACCAGAGGCTCCTTCTCGCGAATCTGAATGAACTCACAAGAGCGAAGGTAGCAAGATCTCTCGGATCTCTCTAGCAATCTTGTTGCATAAGCTTGTAGCTGAATGGTTTGACAAAAGGTGTTCTAGAGGATTGGGAAGATGGGGTTTTATAGCAGGGACACCCCCCCTAGCTAGGTGTGAAAATAGTTTCAAAAGTAAGAAGGTTTGCATGGCTTCCTTGGGTGAATAAGCAGTCAACTTTGGGAGTTGTTGGAGAGCTCCTCGGAAATTCGCAAAGTCTTGACAGCCTAGACACCTTCCACGAGACTGACTAGTACTTTTGACTCACAACTTCAAATGATGTGAGGTTTTTTGCATTGGAAAGATAATTTGATTTAGATTCTGTTGATGTACCCCTATGGCCCCTTCTCTCCACCATATGGGTGTGCCACCACGAAACATCAGAGGTAAAAACTGACAGCATCAGCTTCACTTGAAACTTGTTTTCTTCAAACTCGTTCCTCCAGACTGGTTGCTTCAAGAGCTCATAGGTTGTTGGATTTCTTCCATGTGATACCTAAGTTCAAACAACAAAATGGGGATGAAAGTGAAGCCATGTGTTCAAGATTGTGGTATGAACTTAGTTCACCTGGCCATGTGTTTGCTTGATTCGGCTTAGTAATTCTTTCCAACTAAATTGTGCACTTTTCTGAAATGTCATGTATGATGTACCCATGTGCTCATCATCCTCCCTCCCTTGATGAAGAGTCGTCCTCGACTCTCTTTGATCTTTGAATGGTGTTGCATCTGATCATGTACTTGTTTGTCACAACTTGGAGTGTGTCCAGGGATGATTGGTCTTGTTTCAATGACCGAGATGTCCTCATCATCCCCCACTTTCTTGAAAAGGAGTCGTCCTCGACTCTACTTGGTCATAAAACAAAAGAAAGCAGGGCAATACCAAATCATAATGCAAAGGTTTCATGATATAGAGTATTTTAGTTTTCAGCTTTGCTATCTTATGGACAATGCAAACCTGATGTTTTGTTCGACTTAGGAGTTCCTTCCAGCAAATATTTCCATGGAGCACAAATTTGTAACCCATCATCATCATGTTCTTATCAGCCTCCCTCTCTAGGAGAAAAGTTGTCCTTAACTTTATTTGGTATGGAAAATTATAGCACAAGGACAATACAAAATAACTAGGAAAAGAAAATGATGAATAATCATGTGCAACATTAAGTTTTATTGGATCTTTTATAGCCTCTTCAAGATTAGCAAAATCATATTGTTGGATGGGTGATGTACCTCTGAAAATTATAGCACGAGGACAATACAAAAAATCATACGTGCATACCTCTGGTTTCATCAAAACGGAAGATCCTTTTTGTTTTACCTCATTGAGTACCTGAATGCCTTTCCGAAAATCAATATTCACACATGCACCTTGTGTAGTGGTACTCCATGTCCTCCATATTTGTTCTTGGATCTCAATTTCCCATCGTTGCAAGAGAGCTGATAGGTATGCATTTTGCACCTGCACATATTGCAAAAAAAGAGAATTTTGTGAAATGTTAGTTATTGAATGTTCCTCTCTCTTTTCATTTGGTGGACTAATAATTTCCCATGGTGGTGGATCACTCATCTCGCTATTCTCTTGTTGAAAAATCTCAGCCTCACATTTAGTGGACTCAGATAACTCACTTATCCTCTCACTCTTATTGTGTGGTATATTGGGTTGTGGATCGCTTATCTCTCTAATGAGGTGTGGAATGATCTCAATCTCACATTTTGTGGACTCACACAACTCATTAATCTTCTCTCCCTCAATGTGTGGTATATCTAGGTGGAGATCTTTCATTCCTCTAATCTCATGATGAACAACCTGATCCTCGCATTTTGTGGACTCACTCACCTCACTTTTCTCACTCTCAATATATGGAATTGTGGAAAGTGGACACTCTTCCTCACAATTGGTGGAGTCACTCAACTCATTTTTCTTTTCAATCTCAAGTTGTGGGGCTTTTGAAAGTGTACATTCTTCCTCACTTTTGGTGGAGTCACTCAACTTGCTTTTATTATCACTCTTATGTTGTGGGATTTTGGATTGTGGACTCTCTTCCTCACATGTAATTTGTGGGACATGTTTCTTGGATGTTGGGACAGTAGTGGTGATCGAGATGCCAACATTAGGAGTGAGTCTCTTAGGTGAACATGGGCTATGAATCACCGGAGCCGCTCCATCAACCATAGACATGCTTTGCGGTGGGTTGTTGTTGTGACGATGGGTGCCACAACTTCTCCCTCGAGCATGACATCCTTGTTGCACTTCAGGAGCAGCATTGTCACGCCCATGAGAAGAAACACCATGCCCTCGAGCATGTCCTGCTTGCTGCACTTCTTGAGGAGCAGTGACACGCCCACAAGCAGCAACGTCAAGCCCTTGAGCATGTGTTCTTTGTTGCACTTCATGAGTACTAGTGACACGTCCACGAGCAGCAACATCATACTCTTGAGCATGTCTTGTTTGCTGCACTTCATGAGCAACAGGGTATTATCGATGTTGAACCCCATCACCACATGTTGGAGGACACTCATGAAGCATCCTCTCCATGGCTCGGAGTATATTGTTCTTGAGTTGCTTCACATCAGCGCGGGTGGCCAAACAATTTTCTTCTCCATGATTCTTTCGACGCACACTTGGTGTAGATCCTGCCATGTTAGTTGGGCTAAAGTGGAAAAGGATAATTTTGTGGAATCACACAACCTCACCTCTTACTCAACAAAGTTCTTATGAGTTCATATCAGACTATGCTTCTCCCAGATGTGTTAAAGCGATTGAAAGACAGGGATCAAAGAACTAGCTTCTGGTTTTGGTGGAGCTCGGTGGGGTAAACAAAAAGGGCTTGTGCTCAAATCAAGTTGATGCAAACCAAGAAAATATGCGGATAGATCTACTGCACTTCTGCACCAAGATTGAACAACACACAAGCTTCTGAAATTTTTCTATCAAGCTGAAACTTTTGGATCTTACTTTCTTTTTCTCTCTTGAATTTTTGCCACTCTTTTTTTATTTGATTCTTTTTGCCACTTTTTTCTCTCTTTTTCCAAAGCACAACAACCTAATCTGAAAGCAATTATGAAGATCAACTTGGTGCAGATCTAAAAGATGAAGAACATGCAAGGTATGCAACAACAAGATCTCATCACCAACAAGGCTTGGATTTATTTTTGGTGGGGCTTTGGGCTTCTAGAACAGAAAATATAGCATGAAAAACACTCGATCTAAAGGGATGATAGCAAGATAAACTTGGATAACAGATCCTACCATGTCAACGAAGGCTCTGATACCAGATGATAGGTGGGAACCCGATGAACGAGTTCACGCCCGAGGGTGGCCCGATCTTCACGTCGTAGGATCGAATTGGGAGGGATAACTAGCTGCAAGCAGCCGGGATAACTAGCTTTATACCTGCCAAGGTTGGATGCAACCCATACGTTGGGGATGGCTGACCGAAGCTACAAAAACTCCAACCCGCTGTCCGAACAATCGCAGAACCACAAACCGGGACTAATCCACACAAAACAGACGGAACCGTAGAGCACGGACTAGGGGGGAACTAGAGGCTCCTTCTCGTGAATCCGAATGAACTCACAAGAGCAAAGGTAGCAAGATCTCTCGGATCTCTCTAGCAGTCTTGCTGCATAAGCTTGTAGCTGAATGGTTTGACAAAAGGTGTTCTAGAGGATGGGGGAGATGGGGTTTTATAGCAGGGACAACCCCCCTTAGCTAGGTGTGAAAATGGTTTCAAAAGTAAGCAGATTTGCATGTCTTCCTTGGGTGAATAAGCAGTCAACTTTGGAGTTGTTGGAGAGCTCCTCAGAAATTCGCGTAGTCTTGACAGCCTGGACACCTTCCACGAGACTGACTAGTACTTTTGACTCACAACTTCAAATGATGTGAGGTTTTTTGCATTGGAAAGATAATTTGATTTAGATTCTGTTGATGTACCCCTATGGCCCCGTCTCTCCACCATATGGGTGTGCCACCACGAAACACCAGAGGTAAAAACTGACAGCATCAGTTTCACTTGAAACTTGTTTTCTTCAAACTCGTTCCTCCAGACCGGTTGCTTCAAGAGCTCATAGGTTGTTGGATTTCTTCCATGTGATACCTAAGTTCAAACAACAAAATGGGGATGAAAGTGCAGCCATGTGTTCAAGATTGTGGTATGAACTTAGTTCACCTGGCCATGTGTTTGCTTGATTCGGCTTAGTAATTCTTTCCAACTAAATTGTGCACTTTTCTGAAATGTCATGCATGATGTACCCATGTGCTCATCACACACACACACACACACACGCACACACGCACACACACACACACACACACAAACAAACAAACGACCTAACAACTCTGATAATGACAACGAGCGTGTTGCCGGAGAGATATGTAAGGCCTACACCAAGCTGGTCCACCATAGTGGTCCCCAACAAGTTAGCTTCGACTTCACAACATGGCGAGCTACACAAGGAGAACCACTTGAACACGCGGGGAGTCAACTATGAAGCCATGCCGCAACCCAACATCACTCACCATCGTTACCATTGTCAAACTGATCTAGGGCAGTCATCCCATCTTCCACATGGAAGAAGCCATCACCAGCCCTCCCTCAATGCCCAATCAATTCCAAGACAAAACCTTCAAGAAGGTGCACCAGAAGCGTCGCCATTCTCGTCCCAACATGGGGACAAGGGTCCTGGAGTTCGCATCACGTGGGGAGGACACACGACACCTACATCCATTTGAATCATATATGATTTTAACTTGTTTGATCGCATCATAGAAAACAAACTTTTCATTCCAAGATATTTGAATGGATGCTAAATTTTATATGAAATGTAATAAAATAGTTATAATATAAATCTATTTGGATTAAGTACTATGAACTGAGGGTCAGTTCCTTTACCCGAGTCTTCCAATGAGAATCTGACAGCTCCTCGAATTCTTTCAGAATCTTGAACCCACATTAGCTAGGATTGCAAAAAAGGATTCAAGGTTATGATAGAAAATGGATTCAAGATTCTGATAGTATTTTTTTCACTTGCAAAAAAAGATTCTAAGAGTATTTATGAGGAGGTTGATTCTCAAGATTCTAGAAGAACAGTTAAAAGAATTGGCCTAAATGAGGGACCAGTGATGGAGGCAAGGGGGTGCGCCCTTGCCCCTGGCGAAAGAAAAATAGCCCATGTAAAAAGAAAGCCCTATTCTGATCCCGAGCTCAAATGCACCATGATGAGCAGTAAAATGAAAAAATACAAAAAAACTGAACATTTTTGTGTGGTAAATTTTAAGAAATGTTTTGTCTGCTTGAAAATTTTCAGCACGACATGACATTCGTGGAGCTCATGGCAAAAAAAAAAAACCAACACTCTGCAATATTTTCAAAACTAGCATTTTTTGGAGCATCAATTTTTTTCCAATGACTTCCAAGAATGTCATTTCATGCTGAAATTTTGCAAGCGTACAAAACATTTGTCGAAGTTTACCTTAAAAAATATTTAGAAAGTTTTGAATTTTTTTACTATTTTTTCAATTTCACTGTTCATCAAGGGGCATTTGATGTTGGGAGCAGATACTCCACATCTCATGTAAAACTCCAATACCATCCAGATTGGCTAGTTAGCCTCCGGTCTAGTCTCCTGCAAGCCATGCTATCCTCTGATTAGCGTATACATGGGATGGCGCAGCCACCGGCATCCTTTACCCTTGTTGTCACCATCTGATTCATAAGGCGAGTTGGCGATGCAGCTGATGTTGGAAATGTGCCCTAGAGGCAATAATAAAGTGGTTATTATTATATTTCCTTAATCGTGATAAAGGTTTATTATTCATGCTATAATTATATTGATCAAAAACTTAAATACATGTGTGAATACATAAACAAATACCAAGTCCCTAGTAAGCCTCTACTAGACTAGCTCGTTAATCAAAAGATGGTTAAGGTTTCCTGACCATATACATGAGTTGTCATTTGATAATGGGATCACATCATTAGAAGAATGATGTGATGGACAAGATCCATCCGTTAGCTTAGCATATGATCGTTCAGTTTATTACTATTGTTTTCTTAATGTCAAATACATGTTCCTTCGATCATGAGATCATGCAACTCCCATATACCGGAGGAAACCTTGTATGCTATGAAACATCACTTCATAACTGGGTGATCATAAAGGTGCTCTACAGGTAAATGTGTCTGTTGAGTTGGCATGAATCGAGATTGGGATTTGTCACTCAGTATGACGGAGAGGTATCTCTGGGCCCTCTCAGTAATACAACATCACAAGAAGCTTGCAAGCAAAGTGACTAAGGAGTTAGTTACAAGATGATGTATTACGGAACGAGTAAAGAGACTTGCTGGTAACGAGATTGAACTAGGTATGGAGATACCGACGATCGAATCTCGGGCAAGTAACATACCGACAGGCAAAGGGAACTACATATGTTGTCATAAAGGTTCGACCGATAAAGATCTTCGTAGAATATGTAGGAACCAATATGGGCATCCAGGTCCCACTATTGGTTATTGACCGGAGAAGTGTCTCGGTCATGTCCATCACATCATTCGGAACACCTGATTCACTCGGAACACCTGATTTCACTCGAAGAACAGAAGACCTAGAGCCAATCTGGGATGACAACGATCAGGCGATCAATTCGTCTCTGTAATGATCATTAAGTGTAGGCGTTATCAGTAACGCTCGCACCTTTACTATCTCATTGAACCCTTGGGTAATGAAGCATTCATGAGGGGCCAATGAACTCTATATAAACCGCCCCTCCGCTCCTGCACAAGGGTTCGCATCCCCTATAACTCAACACTCCATAGAACAAAGCTCCCGCAGCACCTAGACGTAGGGTCTTTACCTCTTCCAAGAGGGGCCTGAACTTGTAAATCTGAGTGTACAACTTTGCCGTAGCTAGGCTCTGTCTTCTCCTACGTACCCCTAACCTCTACCATCAGATTTGATCCCACGACATAAGGAGCCAATTCAAATACGCTCATCGGTGTCGCAGTCGATGGTCTTCGCGACCCACGTCCCCCACCAGTGCTGCCGCATGCTAAGGTATTGTTGGGGAACACGATAATTTCAAAATTTTCCTACGATCACGCAATATCTATCTAGGTGATGCATAGCAACGGGAGGGGAGAGTGTGTCCACGTACCCTCGTAGACCGAAAGCGGAAGCGTTTAGTTAATGCGGTTGATGTAGTCGAATGTCTTCGTGATCCAACCGATCCAAGCACCGAACTTACGACACCTCCGCGTTCAGCACACGTTTAGCTCGGGGACGTCCCTCGTACTCTTGATCCAGTTGAGGTCGAGGGAGAGTTTGGTCAGCACGATGGTGTGGTGACGGTGATGATGAAGTTACCGGCGCAGGGCTTCGCCTAAGCACTACGACGATATGACCAAGGTGTGTAACTATGGAGGGGGGCACCGCCCATGGCTAAACAATTGCCAACTCGTGTGTTCTAGGGTGCCCCCTGCCCCTGCTCCCCTACTAGGAGAAGAAGGAAGGAGGGGGCGCCGCCCCTCCCCCTAGTCCAATTTGAACTAGGCCCATGGGGGGCGCGCGGCCAGCCCCTGGCCGCCCCTCTCTCTCTCCCCTATGCCCAATAAGGCCCATTACTTCTCCGGTGGTTTCGATAACCCTTCCAGCACTCCGGTTATATCCAAACTTCTCTGGAACACTCCCGGTGTCCGAATATAGTCGTCCAATATATCAATCTTTATGTCTCGACCATTTCAAGACTCCTCGTCATGTCCGTTGTCGGTGTCAAAACCGGCGGATCTCGGGTAGGGGGTCCTGATATGTGCGTCTTAGGCTGATGGTAACAGGAAGCAAGGGACACAATGTTTACCCAGGTTCGGGCCCTCTCGATGGAGGTAAAACCCTACTTCCTACTTGATTAATATTGAAGATATGAGTAGTACAAGAGTAGATCTACCACGAGATCGTAGAGGCTAAACCCTAAGAGCTAGCCTATGATGGTATGATTGTAATTGTGATCGGCCTTCTAAGGACCATGCTCTCCGATTTATTTTGACACTGGAGAGCTAGGGTTTATATGGAGTCGGTTACAAGGAAGGAAACATAATATCCAGATTGCCAAGCTTGTCTTCCACGCAAAGGAGAGTCCCATCTAGACACGAGCCGGAGTCTTGAGTCTTGTATCTTGACGCTTCTATAGTCCCTATGATGTATACAGTCCGGTTGTCCGGATACCCCCTTATCCAGGACTCGCTTAGTAGCCCCTGAACCAGGCTTCAATGACGATGAGTCCAGTGCGCAGTCTTGTCTTCGGCATTGCAAGGCGGGTACCTCCTCCGAATACTCCAAGATGGTTATCGAACACGTAGACCGTGTCCGGATCTGCAAGATGATCTTCACATACCCTAGCATAAATCCGCTCTGCTGGCAATTTTTGCACGTCATGCCCTTTCATCGTGGCCTGGTCCAACACGAACCGGCGTCTCCTGCTCCACCTCGACTCGCGTTGTGAGGCGGTTTTATTGGCACATCCTACTAAAGCAGAGATCGTGTCCCCCTTAATACGATCTCTTTTATCAATATGGGCATATGTGACCCCACGGCGACCGTTGGTATGATTCCGTGTATTTTAGATAAGTCTCAAGCGGTCGCGCTGAGGACTCTTGGTATTCATCCCTTTTATAAAGGGGTCAAGGCCTACGCCTCTTCTCCACCTCTCCTGCCCCTTCTCGCCCCTCGAGCTCCGGTACTCAAAACCTTAGCTCCAATGCCCCAGGTCCCCCGATATGTCCGGATCCGACATAACAGGCCGGTGGGCAGCCTCCTCGATTCAAGAGGAGGACATTGCGAAGCTTAGGGAGGTCGGATACCTGACCGCCGATATCCAGCACAAGCTTCCTACTCCGGGGCAAGTTATCCCCACGCCGGAGCCCAACGAGAGCGTCGTGTTTATCCCTCACTTCCTTCGAGGCCTGGGCCTCACCCTCGACCCCTTTGTGAGGGGGCTCATGTTCTACTATGGGTTGGATTTTCACGATCTGGCTCCAGACGCCATCCTTCACATCTCGTCTTTCATTATCGTGTGCGAGGCGTTTCTCCACGTCAACCCACACTTCAGCTTATGGCTGAAGACCTTCAATGTGAAGCCAAATATGATCGCGGGGCGACATGCAGAGTGCAGAAACGCTGATGCCCCATGGCCAGAGGGTTCTTTTCCGGAAGCATCCGACGTATGGCAACGAAGATGGTTCTATGTCACTGCTCCCAGAGGCACAAAGTGGGCAGCTGCCCCCGAGTTCCGCTCAGGCCCTCCATCATAGTTGGCGTCTTGGACCGATGTGGGACGGAATTATGGGCCTGCTGGCGATGTACAGAACTGCAGAATCGCATCCGGGAGCTTATTGAGAGGGACATAAATCTTGTCAGTATAATTCAGGTAATGCTAGTCCGGTGGATGTTGCCGTGCAAACGTCGGCCTCTCCGGATGTGGGAGTTTAATCCGGAGGGTCCACGGATTATTAAGCACTTCTTCGGCCTGGAGCTCGAAGGGATGTGCAAGTTATTCTTCGGACCACATGTAAAGTGTCCGGACACCATCGAGGATGCGGGCCTAAGCTGCAATCGCCTAGATGCCCAAGTAAGTAACCTTAAAGCCGGACACTTCATTTATATTTATCATAACCATTATTCTGAAAATCCTTCCGTGGCCAGGAATGGCTCAACAAGGCGGAGAGAATCAGGTGTCCGGCGCCACTTCCTGAAGGCTTGCCTGGTCCCACTATTGCAAAGATGCTAGGCCGGGCGCTCAGCAAAATCCCTTCAGGGAAAGGCGAAGGAAAGGGCAGTGAAGCCGAACTTCACGCGCTACGCATCCAGACCGGGGAAATCGCTACCCCTCCTATGGAGGATAGCCGGAAAGGGGAGGCCGAAGTCTCCTCCCCATGCGGGAAGAAGAGGGCTACCTCCGAAGATTTGGAGGCGGAGACGCCCAAGAAAGGGAAGAAAGCATCACCAGGGGGCTCTGCCGCGACGGGCACCCTCACCGCGTCATGCCCACCAACGGGCCAACCCTCCACCGAGCCGTAAGTTATTCATTAATTTGAAGGTGTGATGTCACTCCGAGATCCATAACCAGGACTTCGTCTTTTGTAGTCCGGCGAGCAGCTCTTCTCAACAGAGTTCGTCTTCGGGGGACCTTCGTCCGGAGATGATGGAGAGTGAGACTCCACCCACCTCTCCGCCTCATGAAGCGGGCAACACGGAGGTGTCGTCACGGAGGAGTCCGGATCTGCCGAAGCCGGAGGCTAATACGTCAGCCGCCCTGAGCCCGGAGCGTTTGGCTCCCACGGGGGGCGATGAGAAGGGTCCGACACAGTTCAGTGTCCGGCCAGACATACTGACGGGCCGTTTGGAGCAAGACACGCTCTCGAAGGAGCACTGCTCTTTAATGAGAACGGTGCTCACGAAGATTTCATCCGCTACCAGCGGTTTGAATGAGGCATTTACAAGCCTGCTCAAAGGCTTTGAGGTATGTAGTGAGAAATGCACAATTTTTTGCTTATGAAGCGCGCACTAGGTGTGCTCCCTATAGATAGTAGCCCCTGAGACTCTGGTTGCCCGCCATAGGCGGCAAACGGGGATCGTATACTAATGTCTGCGCCATACATGTGCGCAGATATACAAGGATCCAGCAGCCGACCAGTCTGTTGAAGTTGCCGAACTGAGGAGGCAGATCGGATCCATCGATGCCGATATCACGCTGGTGAATAAACGGTTGGAGGAGTCACAGGGTATGTGCTCTGCTTCCCTTATTATGATGTATAGGAAATGTAAGAGGGGCATAATAATAATGCGATGTGTTTGCACTGCAGATGGTGCTGCTGCCGTGGAGGCCCTGAGGGCGGAACTTGCTCAAGCCAAGGAACAAGCTCGGGCTAGCAATGCGGCTGCCCTAAAGGCGGCCAAAGAATTGAGAGCCGAATAGGCTGCTCATCGCTGAAGCAAAGAAAAGATAGCCGAAATGGGTGGGGAGTTAAAGAATGCCGCCGACCGGTACACACTCCTCGAAAAGGAGAATACGGCTAGTTCAGCCGAGTTGGACAAGGCACTTAATGCCGCCAAGGAGATGCGGACCGAGATCCGCAGTATGCGGGAAGAGCTCCAACATGCCGACAAAATCGTGGCTGGGGGCTCATACTTACCGCGGATGAAGTTCTTGGATCCGAAGTGTGCTCCCCTGGCGGGGCGCTTGAGTCCTGCAGACGCATATGCGTACTTGGCGAATAGAACAGCTGACGCTGTCAAGTTCTTCGAGGGTCAAGGCGATGAAGAAGTGAGAAGCTTTTCTGGTCGCAGTTCAATGCTCCCACTCGCCCGCTGCCGCTGAATGAGAAGGTGGCTGCTATGGCGGAGCTCCACAAGCTGTCCGGGCTTGCAATGCGGTCTGTAATAGACCATCTTTGGCCGAAGGGGCCTAAGCCGGACAACTATTTTGGTTTGGTGCAGCAATTCCTTGGAGCCGTGTCTCAGATTGACGCCATGAGGAGGTCGGCGTGCATAGAGGGTGCGCGGATAGCGCTAGCCCGCATTAAAGCCTATTGGATGGATATGGAGGCCACTGTAATAGCGACCCAGGATCCGGCGGGAGGCCAATATCCGGCCGAGCACTACTTGGCACAAGTCACAGAAGGTGCCCGCCTAATAGAGGCGCAGTGCTCAAAGAATGTTTTATTCGAGTGATAAGTCGAATCATTGTAGAGAACAATGTTTTAGTTTAATTATAAGGCTATGTTTATACTTTTGTCGAGAAGTATGATTGTATCCCCTTTGCGGCCGTTTTTATATGTATAAGTAGTCCGAAAGATAGTAGTCGTTGGCTTCAGCCCCCACGCATATAATGCGGGGGTGTTCGCAAAAAATATGCTTAATCACACTTGATCCAACGTCTTGGTCCATTAAGGACGTGATCGCACGTCGAACTAGGCAACCGGACTATATAGTTGTAACACTTTCGCTTAGCCATGGGAGTATAATGGTGGGGCTACTATGTAGCCCCTGGTACCTTCGCGTGCATCCAAATACGGGCGCGTGTGTACATGGCCGGGAAACGGCCCTTCATTAATGTGGAAGAATCTTTAGGGATTCCGGTGAGTCTTCGAGTGGTTGAACAGTCTCTCGCTGTATCATGACAGTCAGTTTTCGGCTTTCTCTACTGAGGCACTCATCCGGAATAACCAGGGCACAATCGCAGTAGTTCTCCTTTGGCCTGCCTTAGCCGGTGATAACGCAACGTAAGGCGGCAAACCCAGGAGCCGGGCAAACCCAACATTTGACCAAAGACATGATTCGGAGCTGATGCATATATGGCCAAACTCGTGACGGCGAACACTCCCGAGGGTATTCGGTCTTTGTAAAGGAAAAGAGGCCGACAAGAGCCTATTATAAGCCCTTAATTCCTAGGTACGTGCAATGTAGTCTGCTCTGGCCAAATGCCAAAAACGGCAGTATCCTCTATGGGTATAGAACCCATGGGATGGTTAAACAACAAGAGGCAGTAGAAAAGGTTTACACAAGGGCTTAATCTAAAAAAAACCTATTGAACGGGGCCCTGCTGCACGTCTGTGCCTTTGTCTCCGTTGTGCCGTATCCTGGAAGGGTCTCACGCGAACGTTGTCTATAAAAAAAGAAAATCTCGTAGGAGAGTGCAACGTAAGTATGCGATTAATAATAAAAGTGTAAGATGTTGGCCCGCCAATAAGGTCGAGCCAAGTGTGGGGATGTATTAAAAAATTATATCCCCTGGTTTCCGCCATGGGGGTACATATACGGCGCCCTGGTTGAACCGGGCTACCGGACTCGTCTAACTGTGTCTGTGGTCTTAATGACCAGGCATGTATGTGATATTTGGAGGCCGCTTACAGTCCGGCCGCCAGGGCCGTCGTGTGTTCCTCTGCGCGCGAAGAGCGCTCCGTTATTCCGCTAATGGTGATGACGCCATGGGGACCGGGCATCTTGAGTGTAAGGTAGCCATAATGCGGCAATGCATTGAAGCGGGCGAAGGCCGGTCTTCCAAGCAATGCGTGATAGCCGCTTTGGAAGGTTGCGATGGTGAAGAGCAGTTTTTCACTTCTGGAGTTGCCTGGGGAGCCGAATGTTACTTCCAGCACGACGGAGCCCCTGCCGTAGGTTTCAACGCCTGGTATCACCCCTTCAAAGGTGGTGTTGCTTTGGCTAATTCTGGATGGGTTTATCCCCATTCTGCGGACAGTGTCCTCGTATATTAAACTGAGACTACTGTCGCCGTCCATGAGGACACGGGTGAGATGGTATCCGTCTACTATTGGGTCGAGCACCAAGGCCTGTGATCCTCCGCGCCAAATATTAGTTCGGCCGTCCATGTGATCGAAAGTGATCGGACGAGACATCCAGTAATGAGATGTAGGTACGATGGGCTCTACATCGTGCGCGTCTATGGGTGCACGTCGATGCCTTCTCGTGGATGTGTGAGTCACATGGATCATGTTTACTGTTTTAACCTCTGGCGGGAATTTTTTCTGTCCCCTAGTGTTCGGCTGGCGAGGTTCGTCCTCGTCTTCACTTGGTGTATCTCTCCCTTTGTGTTCGGCATTTAATTTGCCGGCCTGCTTGAAGACCCAACACTCTCTATGGGTGTGGTTTGCAGGTTTCTCCGGGGTGCCATGAATTTGGCATAGTCTGTCCAGAACTCTGTTCAGGCCAGATGGTCCCTCTTTACTGCCTTTAAGTGGCTTCTTTTGCTGATCAGGTCGAGAGCCCCTGAATCCGGCGTTGACCGTCGTGTTATCCCGGGCTCTCTTCCTTGTTTTGGCGTTTGTTTTTATTATGACTTGGCTTCCCGTTGCCATCCCTGATTTCGGATGTGGTGGGGTCGCTAGTGCCTTTACGGGCTAGCCAGCTATCTTCACCCGCACAAAAGCGGGTCATGAGGTTTGTTAAGGCTGCCATTGTCCTTGGCTTTTCTTGGCCGAGGTGTCTGGCAAGCCACTCGTCACGGATGCTGTGTTTGAATGCCGCTAAGGCTTCGGCGTCCGGACAATCGACAATTTGATTCTTCTTAGTGAGGAATCTATTCCAAAGCTTGAGGGCGGACTCTCCGTGCTGTTGGATTATGTGACTTAGATCGTTTGCATCCGGAGGCCGGACATAGGTTCCTTGAAAATTGGCCCTGAAAGCGTCTTCGAGTTCCTCCCAACTCCCAATTGAGTTTTCGGGGAGGCTTTTCAACCAGTGTCGAGCTGGTCCCTTCAACTTGAGGGGAAGGTATTTGATGACGTGGAGGTCATCCCCATGAGCCATGTGAATATGCAGGATAAAATCCTCGATCCAGACCCCTGGGTCTGTGGTGCCGTCGTATGCTTCTATGTTCACAGGTTTGAAGCCTTGTGGGAACTCATGGTCCAGTACTTCTTAGATGAAGCACAAGGGGTGAGCAGCCCCTCTGTATCTGGACGCGCTGTGGCATGTAGTCGGCTGTTGTTGTGTCCGGAGTTTATTCCAGACTGGTATCTGGCTTGTGTGAGCGTTTGGGTGACCATATTCCTTTGCTGGGGTGTGTCTTTTAGGTCCATAGATGGACCTGGCTGCACCGGCCTTCTTATCCAGATGCTCACGTAGATCGTGCGCAGTGTCCACAGCCGCTCTGTTATGGTTGTGAAGCGGTACGTCTGGTTTCTTGGTCGATTTTTTCTTTTGGTGGAACGACCGCGTCGTCGAATTCTGGCAGTAGCTTGCGCTTCGGATAGCTTTTCGTATGGCGGTCATCACCATATCTTTCTTTGGTGTCTAGCACTTTATTCCATCTTCGGCTGAGCTTTTCTTATGCGGTCTTGAGTCGTTGCTTCTGCTTTTTTAGACTTCTTGTGGTGGCCATAAGCTTTCTGTGGAGGTTGTCTCGTTCCACTTGTTCGTCCGGGATGATGAATGCATCGTCGTCCGGACTATCTTCCTGTTCCGGGGCGGCTTCATGAGCTCGTCCCTCCGGATCATTGTGATCGGGTATTTGCTACGAACTTGATTTGGCGTGACCTGGCTCATCCTGCTCCATCGATGGGTCCATGTGGTCGTTGTTGCTTTCGGAGTTTGCGGGTATATCGACCCTTCTTGTGCTCTTGTCGCTATTTTTGCAATTGCTGGACTTTGAGCGGTGTCTTCGCCGCCTTTTTCGCTTTTGCCCGGGTGTTTTATCTTCCGGAATATCGCTGTCGTCCTTATTGGGCGTATCTACCATGTATATATCATGTGACAAGGTAGTAGTCCCGCGCCCCAGGGATTCTGGAGCTTCTCCTGCATCGTCGTCCATACGTCGATGTCTTCGGAGTCGAAGTCACGCACGTCGGTTAAATCTTCGATCGTGGCAATGAAGTGGGTGGTGGGTGGGCACCGAATTCCTTTGTCGCCTGCTTCCCACTCGGGCCGGACATAGTTCGGTCCAGAGCCTCCTGACAAAGAGAGAGACCTTACTAAGTTCAGCATGTTGCCAAAGGGCGGGTGCTGAAAGATGTTCGCAGCGGTAAACTCCATTACCGGAGCCCAACCTAGCTCGGCTGGCTCAAGAGCGAGCAGACCGGGACCAACAGTCGGATATGAGTCCGGGGGCCCAGGGTTACAGGCCTCCACAGAGGTGAGACCTGTGTTCGGCTCCATCGCCGATGAATGTGCGGCCTGGGGGCGGGGTCCAGCCCTCCGTCCATAGGCAATGCAACCTGCCCTGGATGTAGATCCGAGGCTGCTTCAGGGATGATGTCCCGAGCATTGTCCGACAGCAGGTCTAGGCCGTGCTCATCATGACCTTCCGGCGTTCCTGGCGCAGGCTCAAATCCATCGAAGATCAAGTCTCCATGGATATCTGCCGTGTAGTTCAAGTTTCCGAACCTGATCTGGTGGCCAGGGGCGAAGCTATCGATCTGCTCCAACTGGCCAAGCGGATTGGCCCGTAGTGCGGAGCCGCCGAACACAAAGATCTGTCCGGGGAGAAGAGTCTCACCCTGGATGGTGTTGTTGACGATTGAAGACGCCATCAAGCCTCGAAGCGACGACACAGAGGAACTCTCAGTGAAAGCACCAATGTCGGTATCAAAACCGGCGGATCTCGGGTAGGGGGTCCCGATCTGTGCGTCTTAGGCTGATGGTAACAGGAAGCAAGGGACACAATGTTTACCCAGGTTCGGGCCCTCTCGATTGAGGTAAAACCCTACTTCCTGCTTGATTAATATTGAAGATATGAGTAGTACAAGAGTAGATCTACCATGAGATCGTAGAGGCTAAACCCTAAGAGCTAGCCTATGATGGTATGATTGTAATTGTGATCGGATTTCTAAGGACCATGCTCTCCGGTTTATATAGACACCGGAGAGCTAGGGTTTACATGGAGTCGGTTAGAAGGAAGGAAACATAATATCCGGATCGCCAAGCTTGTCTTCCACGCAAAGGAGAGTCCCATCCGGACATGAGCCGCAATCTTGAGTCTTGTATCTTGACGCTTCTATAGTCCGGACGATGTATATAGTCCGGCTGTCCGGATACCCCCTTATCCAGGACTCCCTCATCCGTGATCATATTCGGGACTCCAAACAATCTTCGGTACAACATATCACATAAACTCATAATACCAACCGTCATCGAACGTTAAGCGTGCGAACCCTATGGGTTCGAGAACTATGTAGACATGAACGAGACATGTCTCTGGTCAATAACCAATAGCAGAACCTGGATGCTCATATTGGTTCCTACATATTCTACATAGATCTTTATCGGTCAAACCGCATAACAACATACATTGTTCCCTTTGTCATCGGTATGTTACTTGCCCGAGATTCAACCATTGGTATCTCAATACCTAGTTTAATCTGTTTACCGGCTAGTCTCTTTACTCGTTCCGTAATACTTCATCCCACAACTAACTCATTAGTCACAATGCTTGCAAGGCTTATAGTGATGAGTATTACCGAGAGGGCCCAGAGATACCTCTCCGAAACATGGAGTAACAAATCCTAATCCCGATCTATGCCAACCCAACAAACAACTTCGGAGACACCTGTAGAGCACCTTTATAATCACCCATTTACGTTTTGATATTTGGTAGCACACAAAGTGTTCCTCCGGTGTTTGGGAGTTGCATAATCTCATAGTCTGAGGAACTTGTATAAGTCATGAAGAAAGCAGTAGCAATGAAACTAACATGATCATAATGCTAAGCTAATGGATGGGTCATGTCCATCACATCATTCTTCTAATGATGTGATCCCGTTCATTAAATAACAACACATGTCTATGGTTAGGAAACATAACAATCGTTGATTAACGAGCTAGTCAAGTAGAGGCATACTAGGGACTATATGTTTTGTCTATGTATTCAAACATGTACTAAGTTTCCGCTAAACACAATTCTAGCATGAATAATAAACATTTATCATGAATTAAGGAAATAAATAATAACTTTATTATTGCCTCTAGGGCATATTTTCTTCAGGTATTTCCTCTGCGGCTGCAATGGCGGTGGGAGGGCGGAGAAGAGGGCACTGTCAGTGTCAAAACCGGTGGATCTCGGGTAGGGGATCCCGAACTGTGCGTCTAAGGCTAATGGTAACAGGAGACTGGGGACACGATGTATACCCAGATTTGGGCCCTCTCGATGGAGGTAATACTCTACTTCCTGCTTGATTGATCTTGATGATATGAGTATTACAAGAGTTGATCTACCATGAGATCATAGAGGCTAAACCCTAGGGGCTAGCCTATGATTATGATTGTGTTGTCCTACGGACTAAAACCCTCCGATTTATATAGACACCGGAGGGGGCTAGGGTTACACAGAGTCGGTTACAGAGAAGGAGATCACTACTAGGGAAAAGCCTATACACAGAATCTTACCAGCAGCGCACTTTAAAATTAGGCGCTGCTGCTAAGTAGCAGTAGCGCGCGTGGACAAAACTCGCTGCTGAAACAAGTTTATCAGTAGCGCGTACACTCAAAGACGCACTACTGCTAAAATTCCCACACCGCCGCCGCGAGGCCAGTTATAGCGGCAGCGCGTTAATATGAAGAGCGCTACTGCTGCGGGTCGTAGCAGTAGCGCATTTACGCAATAACCGCTGATGCTAAGTTAACTAGTCGCAATCCAGATCCACAGATCCACACACTCACTCGATCTCCCCCTCAACCCCCCGCGCCACCGGTCCTCCCCCGTCGCCCCTCCTCCGATCTACGTTGTCGTCACCTCATCCTCCTCGCTCGACTCGGTACCGGCCTCCTCCTCCGTCCTCCCTCCACTCGCCGCTGGCCGGCCCCTCCTCGCTCCGCCTTCCTCCTCCGTCCTCCGTCCACTCGCCGCCAGCCGGCCCCTCCTTGTTCCGCCTTCCTCCTCCATCATACTCTCTACTCCCTCCTCGAGTCGCCCCTCCTTCTCCCTCCTCCCTGCTACATTTTGATTTAGTAGGCTAGTTTATATGCAACATTTTGATTTAGTTGATATGATTCAGTTGATTTAGTAGGCTAGTTGATTTAGTTGATTTAGAACATTTTCATTTAGTTGATTTAGTAGGCTAGTTGATTTAGTTGATTTAGAACATTGTGTCATTTAGTTGATTTAGTATGCTAGTGGATTTAGTATGCTAGTTGATTTAGTATGCACCATTTTATTGTTATTTTTTCTGTACATGGATAGGTAGATGCTTTTGTTTTTTTGTAGTAAGTTATTTTTTGGCAAAATGTAGGTGCCAATTTAGATAAATTTGCCACTTGTTTTTTTAATCAATTATCTTAGGCAATAGGTGCCATCGAAATGCTTTGGTAGGTGGTACCTTGTCATCTAATCGTTAATCCTTTGCTCATATTGCTTTAGGAAAATGGTGCCACCACCACCACCACTATGTCGACTGTGCAAGTCAAGGTGCGCCAGCAGCCTTGCAACTGGCAAGCTATTCGGCATCTACTTCCAGCCGAGTTTTCTTCATGCGGCTGTAAGAAATTAGATGAAATGTAACAACTATTTTATTTTTAGTGTTGGCATTACTGCATTGTGTCATTTTGCTTTTCTTACACAGATCGTCCCATGCAATGTGAGGTTGAAATTCAACAAGCTAACAGGAGACACTGTGACATTTGAGGCTCCTGGGGGGCCGTACACTATGGAGGTCGAGAAAGGACGCAATATGTCACAGATTGGAGGAGACGGATGGGCCCGTTTCCTCGCCCGCATGCGTCTTACTGGTGGTGAGTTAATCAGCTTCTCCTTTAGAGCAGAAAGACCCAAGCTGGCTGTCATTTATCTCAACCTGGTGGAAGATGATGAAGATGACGAAGATGATGAAGATGACGAAGATGATGAAGATGACGAAGATGATGAGGATGATGCAGATGACGAAGATGATGAAGATAATGAGGACCCACTTCATGAAGCCATCGTAGCTCAAAGAATGAGGCTGAGCGAGGATGAGGTGTGCAACCTATGGGACATAATTCCGCCACGTGATGACTTTGTCGGGGTGCCATTCGTGACCCGCCTGACAAGTACCATGGTCGATCGGCATGAAATGGTATGTTATATGTACTGACTGTAGTAATTTGATGATATATATATGCTTTATTGCTATACTTACAAATGCAAATTATCCGATGATATGCTTAGTGAATCCGATGAAATGCTTAGTGTAGAGTCCAATGATATGCTTAGTATAATTCATGGTTAATTAGTACAAATGCGTAGTACTGTGTCTTTTGATAGTGTAGAAATCTAGACTTAATAGAAATATATTTGCAAGAGTATGTGTGAGGCTATTTATTAATTGATATGTTTTTCTTATTCAGAAATTGCCAAAGAACCTATCTGTGAGTTGTGGTATCGAACTTGATGAAGAAGGCTCAGCTGGACTACGCCTTACCGCAAAGGGCTCCATCACCACCTGTACTTACCGCATGGACACAGACGGTCGCACACACTTAAACTCAGTTGGGTTGAAGAGATTCCTCATTGGCAAGAATCTTCGTGTTGGACAGGCCATCCTAATTACTATCAGGAACACCCACCGCCCAGGCTTGAGGATGATGATCGTCGTCGATATCATCTAGAACTACATATGTGTGGCTATATCATCTAGAACTACATATGATGAACGTCATCGATATCATGTAGAACTACATATGATGATCGTCGTCGATATCATCTAGAACTAAATATGATGATCGTAGTCGATGTCACCTTGTACTGCTTGAGGATGCATGTTGAGTATATATGAAATTGTAATCTAGTACTTCCCCGGTTCCAAATTACTCGTCGTGGTTTTAGTTCAAATTTGAACTAAAACCACGATGGGTAATTTGGAACTGAGGGAGTACTACCTAGTACCTATAATGCTTATGAAATTGATATCTAGTAGAACTAGTATATGAAAATTGCAGTTTACTAAAGCCGGAATGGGGAAATGGTGGAAGATATAATAGTAGCGCGAGAGCAGGAAATCGCTACAGCTAACTAATAGTAGCGCGTTCAGGAAATGCGCTGCTGATATAGTCAATAGTAGTAGCGCGGGTACAGACAGCGCTACTACTAACGGTTAGCTGTAGCGCCTTATTTGTAGCGCGGGTGCCCGCACTGCTGATAGCCTCAAAACCCGTGCTACTACTAGGGTTTTCCCTAGTAGTGGATCTATCATACGGATTGCCAAGCTTGCCTTCCATGCAAAGGAGAGTCCCATCCGGACACGGGACGAAGTCTTCAATCTTGTATCTTCGTAGTCCAACAGTCCGGCCAAAGTATATAGTCCGGCTGTCCAGATACCCCCTTATCCAGGACTCCCTCAGTAGCCCCTGAACCAGGCTTCAATGACGATGAGTCTGGCGCGCAGATTATCTTCGGCATTGCAAGGCGGGTTCCATCTCCGAATACTCCAAAGTAATCCTCGAACACTTAAATTGTGTCCGGCTCTGTAAGACAAAATTCCACATACCACCATAGAGAGAACAATATTTCACAAATCTAAACTGCTGACAACTCTTTACAGCGTGACAGCACGCCATGGTCCGGTCATTATTCGAACCGTTTTTCACAACCAGCTTCCGCACACATCGCGAGGCGGTTTCTTTGGCACGTCTTGTAAAAGCAGAGATCGTGTCCCCTTATCGCGGGATCTTCATCAATACGGGTATGGGTAACCCAACCAGCGCCATCAATCGAGGCGCTTGGAAAATAAGTGTTTTCGAGAGGCAAGTGAGGAGGCGCACATTCTGCACCGCCTTTTTAAAGGGATAAGGATCTCCCGTTTTCACCCACGCCTTCTTCCTCCTTTGCTCATCCGTTCTCGCACTCTCGAGCCCCAGCGCCCAAGTTCTCACCTTCTCCATAGGACCGCAGCATGTCCGGAGCGGGAGGCAAGTGGATGGCCTTCTCTGTCATAGAGGAGGACATTACCAAGCTCCGGTCGACCGGATACCTGGCCGCAAACATCATGCACAGGCTTTCGGCGGAGAGACAGATCACCCCACCCCAAAGTCTCGGGAGAGAGTAGTATTTCTCCCTCATTTCATCCGCGGACTAGGTTTTCCACTTCACCCATTCGTCCGCGGGCTCATGTATTACTACGGGCTAGATTTTCACGATCTAGCCCCAAATTTCGTTCTCAACATCTCGGCGTTCATCGTCGTGTGCGAGGCCTTCCTCCGCATCAAGCCCCACTTCAGTCTGTGGCTGCAAACCTTCTGCGTGAAGCCGAAAATCGTGAGCGGCCAATAAGCGGAGTGCGGAGGCGCCATGGTGGGCAGAATGCCCAATGTTACATGGCTTGACAACTCCTTTGTGGAGACCATGAAAGGGTGGCAATCAGGGTGGTTATAAATCACTGAGCCGCGCGACACCAACTGGGTGGCGGCCCCCAAGTTCCGATCCAGAATCCCCATGCGGCTCACTTCTTGGGAAAAGAAGGGCCTGGCCTGGGGCGAACCTGTGGAGCTTACCGGACTCGAGTCCTGTATTAAAAGTATGAGGGACAAGAAGATCAAGCTTGTCAACATGGTCTAGGTCACGCTCGTCCGCCGGATTCTCCGTGTCAAAGACATGCATTCATTATGTGGGAGTTCCATCCGGCCGAACACCAAATGCTGCATGAGCTTTTTGACACGACGCATAAAGACATCTGGAAGGTGCTGTTCAAGACCGGCGAAGTTCCTCCTCCCACTTCCGAGGACCGCGAGCTTAGCGCAAAGCGCCTCGCCAATCTGGTAAGTCCTCTAACCATCAAAAGATGTACCTGTCCCAGTATATTCGTGGGAGGATTTTAAGTCACCATGCTGACAAAACAGGATTACGTGAAGACGGCGGAGCAGATCGACTGTCCGGCTCCGCTACTCAAAGATCCAGCGACCACACTCCTGACAGAGATGCTGGCTCCGGCGCCTTACAAGGTGCCGGAAAAGAAGGCCGAAAACAAGGCCACGGGGACCAAGAAGGGTCTCAGGCGCGAGGTCGCGCCGAACGCCTCGCCCGAAGACGATGAGGTGCACTCCTCCCACGAAGGGGGGGGGGGAGAAAAAGAAGAAGAAGAAGAAGGCCGCCCCATCTGGGGAGGCCGAAGGGTCCAAGAAGGCGGCCGCGGGGACCAGAAAAGGTCTCTGACGCAGGGCCGTGATAGACTCATCATCCGAGGATGACGAGGAAGATTCCCCCCACGGAGACAGGGGAAAACATGAGGAAATGCCCCCTCCCCGCACTGGGGAGGAGAAGAAAAGGAAGGCCGCCCCATCGGGGGAGGCTGGGACGCCGAAGAAGGGAAAGGCGTCCCGTTCGGATCACTCCACCACCGCCGCCTACAGCGAGGAGGAGGAGTGGCTGCCCAGGGGCAAGCCCCGGGCGAGGCCGTAAGTATCCGCACTCCGTAATACTTTTTTTGCGACTTTTAACTTCATGGTTTATAATAACACCGAACACGTATATGCAGTCCCGCCGGGTCCAATCTCGGGGTATCCCCTTCGGGGGGATCTTTGAGTGAGTCAAAGATGATCAACGATTCACTCCCGACGGCCACCTCCCCAAGACCCGCGGACGACATCGAGGTGTTGTCCCAAAGGATACTGGAGCAGGAGGTAACGGTTCTGGAGGTCCCCCAGGGCAGAATCCCAGGCGCTGGACACATGGGGGTAAAATCCCCATGGATTATGCGGACGAGGGCCATAGTAAGTCTGGCTCCTCGCCGGTTACTTTACCGGAGCCTCCACAGGTTCCGGGTTCGCGTGGGTAGCCCCTTGCTAAGGAGGGCGAGCCGGCCGTGCCGATGACCTCCGCCCAGCTGGAGGCATCGGATAATTTGTTGGAAGTGCTTCGAGGCGCTTCCATCGACGATGAGCACCATACTCTTATGAGTACGGTAATTGAGAAGGTTCGGTTCGCCAAGAGCGAATTGACCGAAGCCTGCACCAGCCTACTAATAGGCTTTGAGGTAAGTAATGAAAAAGTGTGAGAAAATATCACCCAATAGGCAGTAGCCCCTGATACTCTGTTTGGTGTTCGGAAAGAAAAGCCAAAGGAAGGGTCAACTAAAAAACCACAGGAATCAGATAGTACTTGTCTATGTTAACAAGCAGGCATTGCTGCTGACCGCCGCTGCATGCACGGCTAAGGTTGTCGGACTCAAGCGCGACCTGGGGCAGGCCGAAGAAGAGCTCGGCCTCGTGAAGAGGCAGCTCAAGGAGAACAAAGGTAAGTGAAACCCCGTCCGTGTGTCGTATAGAGGAGAAAAATTGGGGATGCTTCAGAAAAAGCGTCATGATTTTTAATAGGGGCCACGACCGAAGTGGCGGCCCTGAAGAGAGCGTTGTCTGAGGCTGAAGCCAAGGCAGCTATGGAGCGCACCAAGCGCGAAAAGCAAGATGCTCGGGTGGGAGAGGTACAGCAAGAGCTCCAGGAGCTCGGCGAGAAGTTCGAGTCCTTGGAGCATGACTTCAAGACGCAGGAGTCTGAGCTTGCGAAGGCCCTCCAGAGCGCGATAGACGCCAAGGCCGAAGCCCAAAAGGCCCTCCAGGAAATCCAGGCGGCCAAAAAGATAGTGGAGGGTAAGGCATTCTTTATGCAAAGCAAGCATGGAGGAGTCATTTCTTTTACTTACACGAATTCGGAGCTCTCCAGGGGCATTCGCAGATCTGCCACGCAACATTTAGGATGCCGTGGAGTTCTATCGTGCTGAAGAGGGGAGCTCGACGGAGAAGTTGTTCTGGTCCCAATATACCGGAGCCGAACACCCAATGCCTCTAAGCGACCAACTGAAGCAATTGGTCAAACTCCACAAGGCAGCCGAACTGGCCATGAAGGACCTCATAGTCCGGATGTGGCCTGGCGAGCCCCTGCCCGACAACTACTTTGTCCTTATAAAGCGGATGGTGCATGCATGTCCACAACTTGAAGTTATCAAGCAGTTCGTCTGTATTGAGGGTGCCCGCCGGGCCTTTGCCCGCGCGAAGATGCATTGGGCCAAACTGGATGCTGAGAAGCTTGTGAAGGATGGAACCCCGGAGGGTAAGGAGCATCGCTACCCCGAAAAATATTACGATGGCGTTATGAAAGGTGCTCGCCTTGTGGCCAATGAATGTGCCAAGAACACAATTTTTGAGTGAATGTACTCATGTCGTTTTATTGTAATATGAAAATGAGTTGGTTTGCGCTATATACCGCTTTGTTGATTTAAAATATTACCTTCGGTGTGGCCATTTATAAAATTCTGAAAGTAGGCCAGTCGTCGGCTTTCGCCCCCATGTAACTAGTACTGCGGTGTTCGTGGAAAACCCAAACACTCTTTATCCAAATTTTTGGTCCCTTAAGGAGGTGTTTAGTGCAGCGAACAAGGCAATCGGACTATGCGGCTTTATAACTCTCACTTGGCCATAGAAGTCTATAATTTTAAATTTTGGCGAAGCCCCTAGTATTCGGAAGGCCGAACTGGGGCGCTATACACGCCTAAATCGGACAAGGCCGATTCCTCCCTTTAAGCAGAAAAAATCGTTAAGGATTTAGTACCTCTCGAACAGCGACCAGCTCTCGCCGCATCATGACGGTCAATTTTCGGCTTTCTCTACTGAGGCGCTCGTCCGGAAGAACCGGGACACAATCGCAGTAGTTCTCCCTGCGCTACCTTAGCCAATGTAACGGAACGTAAGGTACCAAAACAAGGGAGCCGGGCTAACCCAACTATTGACCCAAGACATGATTCGGAGCTGATGCATATAATGCTATAAGTTCGGGGTGCCGCACTGTCGAAAGTGTTCGGACTTTTCTTGCCATGTTATGGGGCTCAAAATAGAAAAGCCCCTGGCAAACTGATCATACCAAAGTGTACGGGTGCAATATTAAATAAATATTCAAGGGAAAATATGAAGATAGTAGTAAGAAGCTGACGCTGTATACTATTTCCCATTGTTATCCGGATAATACGTCCAGGCGTATGTGTACAATAGGACTATTTTACATGTCCTATCCAAGTGCAGGCTGCATGCAGGTATATAAAACAGGTATAACGATCATTAACAGAGACCACCTAGGTATTCCCTTGTGTGCAAAGCCTCGTGCCTCCTTGGTGTTCCCTCCTGTGGTGAGTCCGATAGTCCGGCTCTCTGAGGGGGCTGCCCGAACGTGGGGTCCTGAAAGAAAGGAAGAAAAAGGGTATGCAGGCCTCGTGGCGGCTGATCTGCACTGTAGGCCGCCTAGTCATGTCGCCTCCACCCGTGCCCATGGTATTTAAAGTGCGTAATTATGTACGCGTGGCACGAGTGCCGCCTGAATGGGGCTGGGGCGGAGGCCAAATTGCTAATCGAGCTCTTGGCGTGCCCGACGATCCTACTGCAGGGTGCTCCGGACTCGCTTGACGGTGTTCGGGGTTGTCGTTGCCAAATTGGCTGTTTGTCAAAGGAGGCTGCTTCGTACTTCTACCGCGAGGGCCGCAGTGTGCTCTTCTGTACGGATGGAGCGATCTGTGTTTCCATTCACTATTATAACCCCGCGAGGTCCTGGCATCTTGAGCTCAAGGTATGCATAGTGGGGCACCACGTTGAATCAAGCAAACGTGGTTCGTCCAAGTAGTGCATGATAGCCACTACGGAAGGGGACGATATCGAAGATTAACTCCTCACTTTGGAAGTTATCCGGAGATCCAAAGACCACTTCCAGTGTTATTGAGCCCGTATAGCGGGCCTTTACCCCTGGAATTACACCCTTGAAGGTGGTTTTGGTGGGTTTGATCCATGATGGATCGATGCCCATTTTGCACACTGTGTCCTGATAAAGCAGGTTCGGGCTGCTGCCACCGTCCATAAGGACTCGCGTGGGGTCGAGTCCGTTGATGATTGGGTCAAGGACCAATGCGGCTGAACTACCGTGACGGATGCTGGTAGAATGGTCCCTATGATCGAATGTGATCGGGCAGGATGACCATGGGTTGAACTTTGGGGCGACCTGCTCCATCGCATAGACGTCCCGCAGTGCACAATTTCGTTCCCGCTTGGGAATGTGGGTGGCATAGATCATGTTTACCGTTTTCACCTGGGGGGATTTCTTCTGTCCCCCAGTATTCGGACGCCGAGGCTCCTTGTCATCATCGTTGTGCAGCCCCTTGTCTTTGTTTTCAGCATTCAACTTGCCGGCCTGTTTGAACACCCAGCAGTCTCTGTTAGTGTGATTGGCTGGTTTGTCGGGGGTGCCGTGAATCTAGCACGAGCGGTCGAGTATGTGGTCCAGACTGGACGATCCCAGATTGTTTCTTTTGAATGGCTTTTTCGGCTGACCGAATTTGGAGTTGCTGAATCCGGCATTGACTATCGTGTCTTTGGTGTTGTCACCATTATTCTGACGCTTATGTCTATTGCGCCGTGGCTTTCCGTTACTGTCGCGGACATCTGAAGTGCTGGAGTTTCTTGGCGTGGTGCTACTGCGAGCCAGCCAGCTGTCCTCGCCCGTGCAAAAACGGGTCATGAGTGTCGTGAGGGCCTCCATGGACTTCGTTTTTTCTTGGCCGAGGTGTCGGGCGAGCCACTCGTTGCGGATATTATGCTTAAAGGCCGCCAGGGCCTCGGCATCCGGACAACCGACAATTTGGTTCTTCTTAGTTAAGAACTGAGTCCAGAATTTCTTGGCTGACTCTCCGGGCTGTTGGGTAATGTGACTTAAGTCATCAGCATCCGGTGGTCGCACGTAAGTGCCTTTGGAAGTTGTTGAGGAACGCGTCCTCAAGATTTTCAAAACTGCCGATGGAGTTTGCCGGCAGGCTATTCAGCCAATGTCTGGCTGGACCCTTGAGTTTAAGGGGAAGGTACTTGATGGCATGTAGGTCATCACCGCGGGCCATGTGAATGTGGAGAAGAAAATCTTCGATCCACACCGCGGGGTCTGTTGTGCCATCATATGACTCGATGTTTACGGGCTTAAACCCTTCTGGGAATTCGTGATCCATTACTTCATTAGTGAAGCAAAGGGGGTGTGTGGCGCCTCTGTGCCGGGCTATGTCGCGACGTAGTCCGACTAAGTTTGGTCGGTTTTGTTCGGCCCGGCTGGACTTATTATTAGTGTATCCGACATGACGATCATCGTCATGTGTTGTGGCGCGCCCCCGTGATCCGTAGATCGATCTTGGTTGTCCTACATTGTTTTCCAATATATCTCGCAGGTCCTGCGTATTTCCCCGGGCCGTAGTGAACCGGCGTGGGGGTGCGGGCTTGTATTTGGTCTGATATGCCGTTTTATCCCAGCCACGAGGTGGCCGGTTAGCCTCATCCTGTCCTGGTAGTGTAGGCTCTACGGCCTCCGCCTCTAGTTGAGGTAGCAACTTGTGCTTTGGGTAACCTTTGGTTGGGCACTCGAGTCCGTATTTCTCGGCCGCCAGGACCTCGGTCCATCTATCTGTGAGCAGATCTTGATCAGCTTGGAGCTGCTGCTGCTTCTTTTTCAGGCTTCTCGCAGTGGCTATAAGCCTGCGCTTGAAGCGCTCCTGCTCTATGGGATCCTCAAATACGCCGAATTCATCATCGCCGAGGCTCACCTCGTCTTCGGAGGGAGGCATGTAGTTGTCATCCTCCGCATATCCGTCCGTTGCCTATTCCTCTGGGCTGATCAGCCTGTGCTCCTGTTCGGCCTGTTCAAAGGCAGGCTGATCAGGGTTGTATTCATCTTCTACAACATCCGAATTGTTTTCATCTCCTGTGCCGATAGTGCTGTGGCGGGGCTTAGAGCGGTGCCAATGACGCCCGTGCTTTGATTTCCTCCCTGAGGGGTTATCTTCTGTAGCCTCATCGCCATTGTTCTCTCTGGGGGTGTCCACCATATATATGTCATATGAAGAGGTGGTTGTCCAGCGCCCTTTGGGCGGTGGTTCTTGTTCTTCTCTAGCATCGTCGTCTATACCGTCGATGTCTTCGGAGTCGAAGTTGAGCACGTCGGTCAAATCATCAACATTGGCTATTAAGTGGGTGGTGGGTGGGTAACGAATTTCTTCGTCGCCTGCTTCCCACACGAGCCGGACATAGTTCGGCCAGGAATCTCCTGATAGAGAGAGAGAGACCTCAATGAATTTAGCATGTCTCCGAAGGGCTCGAAGGGCTAGTGCTAAAATATATCCGCGGCAGTGAACTCCATGATTGGGGCCCAATCAGATTCGATGGGCATGGATGCCCGTGGTCTGGAACCCACGACCGAAGACAAGTCCGGGGGTCCGGAGACACAGATTTCCTTAGGAGTGGAGTCTGTGTTCGGATAGGTGTGCGGCCTCCATGGCGGGGTCCATCCACCCGTCCTTGGATGGCACGATCTGCTCTGGATCGAAGTCCGAAGCTGTAGCAGGCGCGATATCCTGAATACTGTCCAATGGCAGATCTAAGTCGTGCGTGTGGCGATTGTTCGTCGCTCCTGACATGGGCTCGAATCCGTCAAAGATCAAGTCCCCGCGGATGTCGGTAGTGTAGTTTAGGCTCCTGAACCTGACCTGATGGCCAGGGGCGTAGCTATCGATCTGCTCCAGATGGCCAAGCCAGTTGGCCCGCAGTGTGAAGCCGCCAAACACAAAGATCTGTCCGGGGAGGAAAGTCTCACTCCGGGCGGCATTGGTAAAGGTTGGAGAAGCCATTGAGCCTTACATCGACGATAGAGAGGAACTCTCAATGAAAGCACCAATGTCAGTGTCAAAACCGGCGGATCTCGGATAGGGGGTCCCGAACTGTGCGTCTAAGGCTAATGGTAACAGGAGACTGGGGACACAATGTTTACCCAGGTTCGGGCCCTCTCGATGGAGGTAATACCCTACTTCCTGCTTGATTGATCTTGATGATATGAGTATTAAAAGAGTTGATCTACCACGAGATCGTAGAGGCTAAACCCTAGGGGCTAGCCTATGATTACGATTGTGTTGTCCTACGGACTAAAACCCTCTGGTTTATATAGACACCGGAGGGGGCTAGCACTACAAAAAAAAATACACTTCCGTGATGATACGTGTTTGTCACAGTAGGTCGTGTTTTCTGTCATGCATGTACATTCATGACAAATTTATGACAGAATCAAGATAGTCATACCTGTGTTGTCATAGAAGTGTTCCATGACGTTACGAAAATTATCATCACGGAAGTGTCCACTTCCATGACGATAAATCACGCGTCACAGAAGTGCTTTCGTCAAGGGTGACCGACACGTGGAATCCACCGTAACGGAACGCCGTTAAGCTATCGGGTCGGGTTTTGGATCCGATAACCCGTTAACAGCCCCGACCAATGGGGATTTTCCACGTGTAAAATCATCATTGGCTGGAGGAAACACGTGTCGGCTCACCGCTGGGACAGATGTCATCCGCTCATTGGACCGAAGGCGCCTATGATACGGCAACACATGGCACGGCCCAACAGAGGCCCATTCCTATGAAAAGGCCGGCCCGTTTGACTTGGTCAAAAGGTGGAGGGCCGGCCCACGAAAAGCCTGTTAACGGCTTGTTCTCATATAGCCCATTTATAGCCCGCTAACCCGGGGCCCGTTACGCCCTATCCGAATTAGGCCTAGTAGCATCATCTGGGCCGTCCAATATGATTCCAGCCCGTTCTAACTTCCGACCCATGTGTGGCCCATGACTTCTTTCGGCCCATATGAGGCCCTTTGTAACTCTTGGCCCATTAACGGCACGTGGTGAAACTGGCCCGTAATGAACAGTGTATCACGTTATACCCATTAACGGCCCGTTATTCCATTGGGCCATTTCCAGCCCAAGTTGTCTTTCGGCCTTCTTAGGGCCCATTGATTCTTGGGCTCATTTGCAGCATTCGGTTACATACGGCCCGTTACTATCATTTTCTGCTTGTGGGCCAAATTCAGCCCATCGTTACAGTCGGCCCGTTTGTGGACCGTTAATACGTTGGGCCGTTTTCATGTCAAAAAAACTAGTTGGGTTGTTTTCATAGAGTTATCAAATACGGCCTATTAACGGCCCATTATGGTCCACGAATATTACGACCCATAATTGGCGAAATGATGATACGCCCCGTAGAAGGCCCATGGATCCTACAGCCCATATGAGGCCCATGGATAGTACGGCCCGTAGAAGGCCCAAGGATTGTACGGCCCGTAGAAGGCCCATGGACCCTGCGGCCCGCAGAAGGCCCATGGACCTTACGGCCCGTAGAAGGCCCATGGACCCTAAGGCCCGTATAGAAGGCCGATGGATCCTACGGCCGGAAGAAGGCCCATAGATCATACAACCTTCATGAGGCCCATGGTTACAATAGTCCGTGTGTTGCCATGATTATTTTGGCCTAGTTACCAAAAATAGGCTATTGTGACTACAAGCAAACAACAAAACAAGACAATAAGGAAATAAATAAGCAAGCAATTAACGCTATCCTATTACCGCTATTACACATATTACATCCACTGGGCATCAAAGTTCGCCACCAGTGCAAATATAGGGAACAAAGCAGCACATTACATACACTGGCCGTCAAAATTGGCCACCAGTGCAAATAAACGCGACAGCAAAACAAGAGCATAACTGAAACAACTCCAGAAGAGCTCAAGAAACGTTATCCTGGGTATCCACCATGCTGGCAATAAGCTTAGCAAGCTGATTAGCTTTATCCTGTTTGGCGCTAAAATCTTCCAATGCTTGCTGTTGCACCAGAAAGTATGCATCTGAATGCTCCAGGGACTTCCGCAGTCCTTCCGCTTCTTGTCGCAGCACAGCTGATCGATGTCTTTCAGCTTGTAGTTGAGACTCAAGAAACCAAACTGATCCAGACAGTGAGTTTGAATAGCTTGTGCAAGCGGTAGTGGCCAGTAACTCGAACACTAAACCAAGACAGGACTTTGGGGTTGTCTCGCTGTCTTCAAGATAGTCTTCCTTAGCTGTTTTATCAGCTTTGTTGGAGACCAACAAGGATGCGTCACTATCCTGAACCTTATATGCATTCTAAAAGAAGAAACAAGCAGACGCATAACAAGTTTAGCATGTACTAGTATATGAAACTCATTTCGGTGAACCAGTTCATTTGTAAGGTGGACAGGATCAAACTACCAAGTCTTCTATTGCCAAGTACTAGTACATAATAAAAGCATCAAACAAACATATATCTATGTCCTGTGGTCACTGCATTGTCTTGCCAAATCAAAATAGAGACACGGTTCAAATCATATCAGTTCAAGACAAAGCAGCAGTGAAAGAATACAAAGCATGGGAAACTACACAGCACAACAAGATTTCAGATGGGTACCATGGGTCTACATGTACAACAACACTATTGGCTCTGTTGTGATGGTAGTAATGTGCATGATATGAAAGTCAACTGTATACACAATTGAAATTGAAATCAACAGAGCTATTGATAAGAGCAAACCTATTAAATAAACATGCGTGAACATACCTGCTGTGCCATTGGAGTTTTGATTGGATCCTTCAATTTAAAAATAAGTTTGTATGAGTAAATACAGTGATACAAGAGCAAAGCAATCATAGTTAAAAAAAGGTGCGCCTAAGCGAGCGCTTAAGCGCGCCTAGGCTCTAGGCGTTGGCAAAATGCATTGCGCATAACTACGCATAATCTGTGCATAACTGCGCATAAGCATGCGCTTTGGTTAGTAAAGCACAAGGCGGTGGCAAAACGCACAATTAACGCCTAGCGCTTTTTTGAACTATGATAGCAATGGAATCTTAATTAAATTAGAACAGTTGTTCTTCAGGTTTAGGCACTTGTTCTACATGAACAGAGTACAGTAAGATGCAAGAATATAATTCTTAAAAATAGAAAATGAGCTCATAGACCTTACCATATTCTTGGTTCGGGACCAGTACAGAACAAGGCATTCCCAGTCATCATCCAGTAAATGTGTCTCAGGAGAACGTAAGGGAATTTGATGAGTTTCTTTGCCAGTGAAGTACATTTTCTGCAGGTAATTCCAATACTACCACCAAGCATTCTTGAAGACAACAGAGGTATTAGCACAGCTTACCTCATCCCGAGTTTCCAAATCGGTCCTTCTCTATAGAGAAAAATGGGAAATTTTGCTGTATTATAACCATCATGGAGGTAGGATGTATGGGACAAAGCAAAGTAATTGCCATGAATAACATTACTTACACATAACTCCTGGACAAACACCTGCAACTGGCATTTTCCTTCATCTTCAGTATAATATTTCCAAGATGGGAAGATACGCACATACGATTTAACAACATCAAATGTGATAGATGCTAAACTACGACTAGCTGGTTGTGCTTCCTCCACAAGAATAGGCATACTAACTGGTGGAGTTGGGGTTCGTCGTGATAGTACTGGCCCTTTGGGCACTGGAGCTGCCTTACTAACTGCTCTTGTTTGGTAGCTCTGTGGTGGAGATGGTGCTGTGTCAACAGGAACTGTGTTACTATCGGCTGGGTTGGGGTTAGATTGGGTGAAGCTGCTTCTCTGTCCATCGTAGTAGGGGTACAATCTGGAGAGTTTGGGTTATGTGTGGTAGGGCTGGTTCTTGTGCATGTACAACCGCGGTGCTATCTCCACCAAGAGGTAGCACTATTTTATTTGAAGACCGTGTTTTTAGTCCGCTAGATACTGGCATCACCCGCTCCAATTCAAATGGCTGATAAACAAGAAACATAGTTGAATGTACAGACATTGTATGAGAGACAGATGCAATAGATAGTGTGGAAAAAAGAGGGCATGAAATAATTGACATGTATATTGTTTAACTAAAATGGGTAGCATGACATAATTTCGCATATATGATGTCTATCTAAACTGGATAGCATAGCAAAACATAATTCAAAGATATGATGAATAACTAAACAAGATCGCATGACATAATTCACCTACATGTTATCTAAGTAATCAGGATCGCATCATTTAATTCACATATGTGATTTATATGCTAAACACAGGGCATTCGATATGATGTATGAACTAAGAACATGGTGTTGAATATTGTGTATATGATGTCTAAACTATGCAATGCAACACACCGTATGCATGATATGAGTAGTATAACCGTGCCAAGTTAGAGCATACACCTCAGTGGGGGAATAGGACTGGTCATCTGTCTCTAAATCCATCTCTGAGGAGCTATCGGGACCCAACAAGAGATCTGCTTCGACAGGTAGCACTGTCTGCTCTGAAGGCCTTGTTTTCACTCCAGATTTTTCCATCTCCCACCCAAATGGCTGATTCACAGGAAGAATAGTTTAATGTACAAACATTGTCGACAAATGGAAATGTAATGAAGAAAAGGATGGGCAAGATATCATTCAAATATATGATGCCTGGTTAAACAGGATGGCATTGCACATTTCACATATATTATGGCTGGCTAAAAGACATGAGACTGCATAATTCCCATATATGATATAGAAACTAAACAGGTGGCATTACAGAACATGTCTAAACTAAGCAGATGACATATATGATGTCAAAAGTAGGCACTGCAAGGCAACATATGCATGATATGACTAACATCATCATGCCAAGGTAGAGCAAACACCTTGGGGGGTAAATAGGAGTGGTCAGCGGCGTCTGAATACGCCTCAGAACAAACGTCAAGGCTGAAGCAGCACAAGACAGACATCGTCAATCTCAAGTGGGATTCTAATAGCATCTCTAGTAGATGATGTAAAATGGATGTAAAATTAACATCACCAAAAACCACCTGACTACAACAGATGAGGGAAAAACTGTTGACTCTGAACTTAACTGTCGAAACTGAAATTTACTATGGAATCTGAACGCTACTGTCGAAACTGAATGCAATGGTAGCAGAGAGGCACTTGACATGTAGTTTAGGGAGGGCCTGCAGTTCATCTTCAACCTGCACCCCCCTGAGCCGCCAGCCACCACCGGCCGAACCGCCGACCCCAGCGCCACCTCGCCGCCCCGAAACAACTCGCCACCGTCGCCCTGGCCAGCCCTCTAGGCCCCCCGCCCCCCTCGCTCTAAACCCTAAGATAGATAGTGGGGTACCTCTCCGGCGAGCCCCCGTCCCCGCTGCGGGTGGTTCTTCCTTAACTCCGGCGAGCCCCCCCAACCCTTGAAAATTGACTGACCCAAAGTCGATTTAGTCGACTGAAGTGTGGCTTAATCGGAGCAGAGCAGCAGCACAAGCGAGGGGGAGAGCCGCAACAGCAGCTGGGCGAGCGAGCGATGGAGCGAGAGCCAGAGCAGCAGCAGCAGCAGCATGAGCGAGCGAGCGAGAGCCGGAGCAGCAGCAGCAGATCCGGTTGGTATGGACACTACCGCCGAAGGGGCCTCGCACTGGGGGAGAGCCGCTGTGGAGATGTCGCCCGCGACACCGGCTTCAAGGTAGCCGCTCCATGGGGGTGCGGGATGGAGCACCGTCGGTGCCGGGAGGTCGAGTTAAGGAGAAGGTGCGATGCGATGAGTGTAAAACCTCTTTGGTGGTGCCTAGTAGGCCTCGTCTTCGTCTGAGGAGTCGGTGAGGATGTTGCGGTTCCGATGGAGCAGGTTAAGGCAGTGCTGTGGGGATGGAGCAGCCGCGATAGACGAGGTGATCATCGGAGCAGCTCCTTGGAGGTGGAGGACGGGGCGGCTGAACCGGCAGGACGGCGAGATGGACGACATATCCTCATCCGGGGAGGTGGACGAGGCACGTCGAGCTGTTGCGGTGGACGACATCGTCGGGGAAGAGGCTCCGGCTGGGCAGCAGTGACGTGGCAGACGGAGGAGGGTGGGGTTCCGCGGCTGGAGCAGAGAGGTTATGGCGGCCTAGGATTTCGAATGGCGAAAAGGGGGCGATGGGAGGGGGTGAAGCATGACTTAGGGACGCGCTTGTCCAAAATGTAGGGTGTGTTACAAAAGTACCCCCATCGATTTGAACTAGCGGCCCTTTCGGCTCAGGGTTAGAAGGGGGATTTCGCATGTCGGGATTTGGCAGCTGGAGGGAGTTTTCGCGCGCGTTGTAATTTCGGGATAGCAAGGCGCGGGTTGTGAAGGCGCCAGTTTTGAGAGCACGATATCTGAATTTTCAGGATATAACAAGACGCGGGTTGAATTTTAGGGACAAGCCTAATGTGTAGTACTATTGTACTTGTACGTACCAAATCAATTCGCACTTCCCTCAACCAAAAAGAAAATGAAAAAAATAAAACTATTCACACCACACAGAGAGAGTCTTGCCCCGTTTTACTATACAAATGCTATTCAAAGCTATGTCCGATTAAATTTTTTCGCTTGCTGTATAATGCATGTAACCTACTCATACCAACATTTTAGTGCATTCCAAATGTCTATACTAGCGCTGCAATTTGAACTAAATTTGAATTCGTTTCTCTGTTTCAATAAGAATCTAATATCATAGTTTCCTTGCTATCCGCTAGATATAAATCGGACGGCCTATAATGCAGGATGGAAGGCACACCATCATCAACAACTCCGTTTTTTATAAGAGTAGAGATAAAATATATTAAATGTAGTATAACATGTTCATAATCACACCATGTGCATCACCGTTATATATATTCACACATGCGTTGGTTTAAAACACTATGATGAATTCTTCAAATATCCGAATTCGCTTTTTATAATGAAGTATATATGATCTCTATTCGTATTTTACACCCACACAACCCTCTTATCTTTGTATCTAACACTAACTTTCTCTTGTGCATGCACACGCCTGCATCCCTCTCACCGTCCCTCAGCATTCTCTAGCTCCATCGCGCAAATTCGTCTTTTCACTTTAGGTCGTTCACCCATGGTGTGTGTAGGCCCCCAGCTCCTTCTTTACGACACACATCGATCGATATGCCTCTCTAGCCAGGTGTGCCTAGCACAAACACAAGCTTCCCCTCTTCTCTTGTCACCGTCCATGCCTCACTCCCACCACTCTTTTCATCGTTCTCATACTCGCACACTGCTCCCCACTCGATATAGTATGCCTCTCGTACCACCTCCTACATGCATCCCTCTCTCTCTCTATCCTTCTCCTCGTGCCTCATTTGCTTCTAACACACACATGCATGTATACCGATCGATCTCCCAACATATACCTAGATCGACTTTAACTACCCCCCCATCGATCGACGTATCTCACAAGTTATGTCTCTCCTTTCTCTAACAAAGGGTGATTGATCTTCCTATGTAGTTACGTCTGCTTACCACAGCCACATCGTCCCCCCTCATCATTCATGCATGCCTCCTGACCCGTCTCTCACACGCACGTGCAGAGACAAAAAGCAGCCATCTCCTCTCTTATTGATATTGCGGGCGTGCCCTCCGTCTGTCTAGCAAGCCTATCCCACCATTTGTTAGAAGCAACTCCACTACCACCCCCTCCAACACTCTATCTCTGTCTCTCTCCCAACCTTATTCCTCTCCTGCACATATGCATGGATGCTGATCGACCTCCTTTAATACATGAGGCAGATCGATCTCCTTAATACATGAGGTAGGCCTCTCTCCTCCTCCACACATATACCAGCCATTGTACCTCTATAGTTAATTGTGCCTCCCTCTTCCCCCACCACACATCGATAGTCGAGCGCTGCAGGTAGGTATCCATGCCATAGAGACAAACTGCACATGTCCCCTCTCACGTTCCAGTAGGCCAGCCACTCTATATCTTTGACGTGGGCACACACAAATTCGATGGCACTCTTTATCGATCGCGCACGCACGCACACACACACACAGCATCCCTCTCTTTGATTCTATGGACATGTCACGCCCAATATGCGACCCTATCCAGAAGGAACTCGAAGGTCCCACCAAGGATAGACCCGCATATTGAAGCGCTTTTGCAAGGTGGATATCATTACATCAACATTACATAATAGATGGGGATACATACAAGGGGCATACAATGCCACACGAATACAACATCACAATACATCAGAGCACCATCCGACTACGGATGAAACACAAACAGAAACTCAAACGACATCCACCCTGCTAGCCCAGGCTGCCGACCTGGAACCTATCCCTTGATCGAAGAAGCAAAAGAAGAACTCAAGCAAGCAAGCATCAAAACAACATGCTACAACACCTCAATATGAAAACAAAAGGCATGGTCATGATGTACAGGTAGAGCATAACAAAACATGAACACTGAGATATCTCCAGAAATCACTAGAACATGCTCAAACACACATGGCAAGATTGCAAAGAATAACAGTTTCAGACTTATCAGGAAATAACATCAGGTTGCAATGTTTAGAGCTATCAAACAACATGTTACAGGAACTTAACATGGCAAACAAAGGCATGGCATGAATCTACTAATTGCATAGAACAAAAGTCTCTTACTGACCAAGAGCCAAAAAGGATCAAAAGATATGATGGCACCCATGTAAACATAGCAAGTTATATTACAGATTCAAACATGGCAGAAACAGAATTATGAAGGCATGTAAATGAGCTTGTGCAACTCACTACAGAGCAATACATGGCATGGCAAGGCAACCAACAGTAAGAAGGCATATTTTTGAAGTTAAGCATGGCAAGAGCAAGGTCATAGGGTGCATGGAACACTAGCAAAACACATGGCAACAACTGAACTTAATGTTAACAGGCTGGCAGCAACATTATCAAGCAAATTTGGAGCAAGATATGAACAATCTACAGCAAGCTATAAATGCAACCAGGGGCATTGATGGATAGCTCATAACCATATGTACAAAACATCCTTACTGAAGTATCTCAAAATAAGCATGGATCTCTCTGTAGCATCAAGTTTACATGGCATCAAAATAACAGCAGAACAGGGACTAAAATCAGCAATATCACGAAGCCTAGTTTGCATGCTCGTGCTAGTCACCACATTGATCACAAAAATGCATGGCATACACCACTGTAAAGATGACATGGCATAGCTCAAAACACATGTAGACATCAACCTCATAGGATGCACACATCAATCATGGCAAAAATGACAAATGCGCATGTTATAACAGATTCAGCAGATTAACATCATGAAGCACTCTTGCAACGATGATTCATGCATCAAGATGAACTCAAATGAACATGGTGCAATGGAATGAAATGAAGTACTCATCGAGACGAACAATTTGACATATTACACGCACGAAACAGAGCTACGAATGCAGAGATACAATGCGATGAACATGGCATGATTATGCAAAAAATATTCGGGACTTGGTCAAAAACGAGGGCAACCTTTGGACCTGCACGGAAAACGAGGATGGTCGGAGTTCGTCGCCGGAGACGAGGAGGAAGAGGCCGAGGAGGCGCGGGGTGGCTGGATCCGGCCCTCCCGTGGCCGGATCTAGCCGGGGGCGACGGAGAGGAGGCGACGGCGGCGGCCGGGAGGCACTGCGAGGCGGCGGGGCTCGCGCTCCGGCGAACTCCCGCCGGAGCGACGGCGAGGCGCGGCCGCTACGGGCGCTGGCGGCGACCAGCGGAGGTGGCATGGAGGCGCGGATGGCCGGG
>NC_041389.1:23512216-23583793 GCF_002162155.2 Triticum dicoccoides | reverse complement strand
GTCGGCGGCGGATCCGGGCCTCGCGGGCCCCGGATGGGCCTCGGCGGGCCACGGCGTAGCGGGACGGCGACGGGCCACGTGGCGCGTGGAGGTTGGCTGAGGCGGCGGCGGCGATGACATGTCGCGTGGAGATTGGTTGGGGTGAGGTGGAGGCTGGACGTGTCCAGCGCGGGCGGACGCGTCCGGCGGCGCGAGGATGAAAACTGCTAGGGTTTGATTTGCGGAAATTCGGGGGGAGGACCTATTTATAGATAGAGGGAGCTAGGAGAGTCCAAATGGAGCACGGTTTTCGCCCACACGATCGTGATCGAACGACCGAGAGCATGGAGGGGAGTTAGATGGGTTTTGGGCTACTTTGGAAGGGTGTTGGGCTGCAAAGAGAAGGAGGCTTTTGCGGTTACCCGGTTAACCGTTGGAGTATCAAACGGACTCCAAATGGCACGAAACTTGACAAGCGGTCTACCGGTGCTATACCAAGGCCGCTTGGGAAGACTCAGTCCATTCCGAGAAAGTTTAACACCCACTCACGACAGGAGACAAAAGGGGAACGCCGGAGGACATAGGAGTGCCGGATCGCGAAAAGGACAACGGGGAAAATGCTCGGATGCATGAGACAAACACGTATGCAATGCAATGCACATGATGACATGACAATATGCAACATGCAAGCAAATGACATGGCAATGACAGCGAATAACTGGCTGACACCTGGCGCAACAAATCCGGGGCGTTACAGGACACCTCAAGCCGATGATACCTCCACTCTCTTCTCGTGGATCGCCCCCTCTATATACATGTTATATCAGGACTCTATTTCACACACATTGCATATGTTACATTTTTTGATTGACCCCCCCCCCAAAAAAACTCTCAAGAACCCACACACTATATCTCTCTAGGTTTGTATCTCTTTCACACAACCCCACGTAGGTGGTGTACGTATATAAGAAGAGAATAGGTGCACCGTGCACGTACTCACGCTTTGTGCCCAGCCACACCCGCGCGGGTACTCAGTGGAGCTCATTTCTTTACGAAATGGCAGCCCACGTGCTAATTTGAACGCATGTAGCGGTTGTTTACCTAGGGAGGTCGTGTACCACGCGTGCACGAAACAAAGTTTGACTTGACGCGTTGCCGCGTTATTTTTAAATAAAGTTATAGCGCTCAATGGCACATACACAGAATATAAAACGATTTTTATGGAGAAAAAGGTAGTCCACTCACTATATACAATGGAGCCTGCCTGCCTAGTTTTTCGCTCTTCAGAGTATCTCACACAACGCTGTGGTGGCCTCTCTCTCTCTCTCTCTCACCGTTGGTCACTGATCCGGCCGCATCCCGTCCGCCGGGGGAAAGGGAGTGCGGTGGCCTCTCTCTCTCTCACCGTTGGTCACTGATCCGGCCGCATCTCGTCCGCCGGGGGAAAGGGAGGAAGTGCATAGTTTCTCCGTTCGACGGCCTCGAGGCAGCACATCCCGATCCACGGTACACGTCGTTCTCCCTGACCAAGCTTCGGCGCGGCAGGGCCTACGCCACCTGCTCGCAGATTCCACCCGCCGCCGCTCACCTAGTTACATCCCGACGACCTCTAGGTATCCCCTCCGGCCTTGCTCCACTGCCCGTCTTCCCACGTCGCTGCATGTGGATCTTCCATAGTTCTTTGCCCAAAACGTAGCTCGTCTGGCGTACTTTCCATATTGCATTCTCGTCCTCACACCATTTTAGACAAACACAACCGTGTTGTTATCTTCCCTTAGGACAAGGAATACCCTTCTTTTTTGTCGTCGCATGTGTCATCAACTGTTATTGGCCAGTAATTGTTTCCTTTCTACCTCTTTTTTGCAAACAGGGCTATCCATTTCACCTTGTTGCTATTGCGACCTTTTGGTGAACTGCATAAATCACTTTTTTCTTAAGAGTGTTTTGTGCAGTTGTACTAAAATGTCACACGGGCAACGTCTCTACATTTCAGTGCGACTGCACAAAGGGAGACTGGTTTTGCTCTATCCTCCTCATCCAACTCCGAGCCTAATCTTCTCCAACTAGTTAGTCTTAAGAGAGACTGCAAAGGTGACCGGTTTCTATTTGTGTGTTTATTGTTTAATCAGCAGTCCTCTATTATCGTAATCACACTTAATATCTTTAAAACAGGGACGCTCAGCTCTATTTTAGTGGAATTGCACAAAATAATCGGAATGTTGCATGCTCCAGACAGCTACTTTTTTCCCAACATGCCTTGTTGATTTAGACAGAGCTGGGGGGACGTTGCTGCCAATGAAAGCATGGATCAATTTTAATTTAACACCTTCTCACAACTCTGTTTTCAGTTGTGACGTAATTATTAGCTCTGATCTGCTAATAATTGACATGCATTAGCAAGGAAGTTAGTTTTTTATTGTTTCCGAAAGAGCATCGATGGCAAGACACGCGAAACAAAAGCTGAAAGCTCACACCATTGTACAATTTCATGTCGCTGGAAAATTATTTGTATAGTACGTCAATTATGCAAACAAATGATGGAAGCTTGATAGCATTGCCAGAAGCCTCTTCATCATCCGGGTCCATGTGCCATGCACAAAATTATACTCCTTCGTTCCTAAATATTTGTGTTTTAACAAATTTCAAACGGCCATATTTTAGAGTGTAGATTTACTCATTTTGCTTCGTATGTGTACTCCCTCCGTTCCTAAATATTCTATTCGTCTTTCTAGAGATTTCAACAAGTGACTACATACGGAGCAAAATGAGTGAATCTACACCCTAAAATATGTCTATATACATCCGTATGTGCCAGTCCATTTGAAATCTCTAAAAAGACAAATATTTGAGTAGTCACTCGTTGAAATCTCTAGAAAGACAAATACTCCGGAATATATTTAAGAACCGAGGGGGTAGTGCACAACCTCATGGGAGACTCAGCCCGGTCATTGCGCCGCATTAATAGTGAGTAATGAGCAGTCAAATCATAAGCCCCACCTTTCCCACTGTAAGTTGCTCTGAAGAAGCAACCATCAATACGCTCTTCTTTGAATCCGCTCATACTACTCCATCCGTCACTGTTTATATAGTGCGCTTCAAAAAAAGAAAAGAAAATCTGTGGGACCAAGGCGATTAGCGATCATCCTGAAAAATAGCATTGGTAGTTATAGCACGGCGTCTATTACTAGAGGGAATAATGCGTACACACATGCATGCAGTGCTTCCACCCCAGGTACACACATGCATGCACTTACTCCACTCTGTAGTACAGTACAGAGTACATGGAGAGAGAAAATTGTGGACTTGATTGCGGTTTCCATGCCCTAATTAATTGAGCATTAAACCAAACGCATCTAAAGTCTCTCTGGTGGTGGAAATGCATTGAGAGAAATGCATCATAATGAAGCGCGCTCGGTAAACTGTGACGGAGGGAGGAGTAGTATGAAGGTGCAAAACCAAGTATGCATATGGCCAGTCGTTCAACGCACCTCCTCTTGGCATATCACTAACATGTGGGACAAGAGTGTGAGCAGACCGATCTCAATTGACGGCAAAGAGCCAACCCGCCGTTCCTTGAGAGAGACGTGGAGCGAGAACACACAGACGGGCTCGCACGGAGGCCAAGATATATTCGAGCATGGTTGGTTGATCGATATCATTCATTACATGTCAGGCTGCCATTTTCCGCCCTTCTCCGGAATAAACGTGTACTTTATCAGAGAAAAAAATTAAGAGTACAGACGCTCCACCATGCAGTTCTAGTAGTAGTACTACTCATACTACTGCGCTTGGCTCTTCGCCTCTTCGTGAAGTCGAACAATGATCGTACTCCGCATGTTGGGTACTATAGTGTATGCCTCTGACAATCTGACACCGAATGGACTGATGCATGTCCACCGAGGGTAGGTTGCATTAGTCAAAAGACGTAAGCGAGCTTCACCTTGTCCTGCAAGCTTCTCCTCGTTCTGCGAGTTGACGGGACACACCAAAAAGTAGAGCTAGTCCATACTCCCTCCTTTCTGGTTAATATGGCTTAATCTTTTTTGCGGGTAAATGAGAGAGCTTTATTCATATATAAGCATTCTTAGGACGATCAGCCAAGACACTAGTCGTTGGACTTCATAATACGCTCATTGCGCTCAATATATATATTTCCCGGTGTTTATACGGTCACTAGCTCACCCTGACTGAGTATGTGTGTGCATGCACGTGTAGGTTGAGCACTTGAGCGTGACCGTGTGTGTTCCATCGTGTGCTTGGACATGCATGCATTAGGGCATCACACGCGTTTTTGCGTCCATGTGCACGTGTGACAGTTGCATACACGTAGGGGGAGTACGTGTAGGGGCCACTAACGAGCAGTCAAATCACACAGTAAGTTAGTCGGAAGAAGCAACCATCATTTCACTCTTGAATGACATGTACGCAATATAAAATGGTTGATATGGAGAAAAAAAGAAAACCACTATATATACACTAGCAGGAGCCTAAGCTACAAGCCTGCTTGCTTAGGTTGCTCTCTTCACAAGCATAGAACGACGGGCCTGATCCCGCAGCTGGGGAAGGGAACAATGTTCTGCGTAGTCGCGGTCGACATCGACGAGGGAGAAAACCCATAGTCGGTGCGTCCCAATCGGGGTTCACCGCGGTATGGGCCGATGCCGCGTCCCAACCGCCCTTCTAGCTACAGCTTGACGTCCCAGGTATAGTCCATCTTCCTGTTGGAGCTCGCTTGCTCCACTGCCGTAGCTCCATCTCCATGTCGATCTTTCTCTACTTCTACCGGCTTCTACTTGTGATGAGTTTATGTCTCATGAACTAGTGCCAGTACTATTATTCTAATCACACTTCTTCAATATCTTTGCCATCAGGGATGCTCAGGTCGATTTTAGTGGAACTGCACAAAAGCATCGTATGATCCGAGGGTGCCAGCCGTCTTTCCTTTGACAGGTTCTACCTGGCCAGGAAATTAAATCATGTTTAGGGTTTAGGGTTTAAGTCGTAGTGACCCCATCAGTAGTTTTTCTTTCGTACACGCTCTCACAACTTTTTTCTTTAGTTGTGAAGTAAATATTGGCTATGATCTGTGAATCATTGAGACGCATCAGCATGTGTGTTAGTTTTCCTTTGTATTTGATGGAATGTTGTAACAGGGCAACCTTGGAATAGGAATGAAAATGGAGTGGAAAGTTTCGGTTTTTCCGGAGAAAAAATGGAAACGGAGAGAAACCAACATTTCGTTTCGTTGGATCGCGCCATCGAGCAAAACCAACGTTTAAATCATGTCTGTCGTGTTCGTGTCTCACCCTCCTCCACGGCTCGACCCCACACGGTCGCTCGGCATGCCACTCACCGCAAACCGAGTAGTATACGATAACTTTCTTGCCTGCTTGTCGATGGACTGCGGCATGGAGTACTAGCACTACTGGAAGAGATTGACGAGTTGGGAGAGGACAGCTAGCTGTAGCACGGACTCCCAAGAACTTTTTACATGCATGTTGTAGCCGGTTATTGCGACCTTTGAACGCGGAGCAGCCGCGTGCACCCGGAAGCAGCGCGGGCGACGCTCTCTCGACCGGCGCGCCGCTTCAATGCCGGCGCCAGTGAGAGGTCGCGTCCGCTCTGGCCGGGCATGAATGCAGCACTGACCATTTCGGGCGGGAAGCACGCGCGGGTGATGAAGAGGGTTCGGGTTGGTCAGGACCGGCCATGGCAGCGGTCCAGAAATGTGCAAACAAGAGATGTTTTACGTTAATATTGCTGCGTAACAACGTAAATAATGTGCCAGTTGGACAAATATGATTGGAGATGGAGATGGATATGGAATTTTATGTAAACACGGATATGCATGTCTACGTCTATGTGTGTGTGCGCGACGACTCTCGCGACCTGGAAGCGGGTGCGTGTTTTTGCTCGAGTTTTCTTTCTTGGTACGTTAGAAAATCAGTTTGTCTAATTCACATCTAGATGTTATTTAAGGATATCACATCTAAGCTCCCAAAAATATATAATGTACCCCCTCCGTCCAGGTGTGTAGGGCGTCTAAGAGAGTCCATTTCTTCCAAAAGTTTTAGTCGCATATAGGTAGTTAAACCAGCCTCGTTTTACAGTCTCTTGTTCTAGCTCCCCATGCAGCCATTTTTAAATGTCGTGTTAATCAAAACTGATGACCCGCGGTATGTGTTAGGCCAATGCATGCACAATTAGTTAGTTGATTATTGGTCAGCCTGGGTGAAAAAATTGGAAGGCAATTAACTAGCGCGAGTATTGTTGCATGCATGCGCAACTCGTTGAGGAAGGGAAAGGTCAGGCAATAAATTGGCGTGTCTAGCGAGATTTACCAGCGAGAATTAAGGGCTAAACTTGCTTGGTAACTGGCTATTTTCGTGGTTTAAATTTTCACTTCGCCCACTCCACTCGCGCCTAGATCACGCTGCCCTTCCCTTTTTTTGAGTGAATCATGCTGCCCTTCCTTAGACTCCCTACACACCTGGATGGAGGGAGTAGCAACAAGAAACAAAAAAAACTAGGACAAAAAAAGTAGACCACAAACAGAGTGGACATCAACTTAGATGTGACATAACTATGTCACATCTAGATGTGTCCTAGACAGACCCTTAAAAAATTGTCCGCCAGTTTTCATTTCTTTTTTCCGGGAACGCGCATATTCTATTTAAAACCACTGCTATGGAGAGATTTTTTTACTCCATTATAGCCTCTTGTTTGATAGAGTTTCTCGCGTCTCGCTCTCTCACCCTCTCCATATCAAAACAAGATGACAGTGTCCACTCTATCTCTCTCCTCACCGGTGGTCACAGATCCAGCCGAATCCCGTCGGCTGCGGGAGGTAAGGAGGTGCAGCCTTGACGTTGTCGCCGTCGGCGACGGAGGAAGCCGATGCACACCGTCCTCTCGGAGCCGGCGCTGGCGCGGACGAAGATCCTCTGCGCCCCTGTTCACTTCCGTCGTGTGGGCAGATCCCGCCCGCCCGCCTAAACGACATCTCGCCCACCTGAGGTATAACTTCTTGTACTGGTCCAGCTCCCCGGGTCGCTGCGTGCGGGTTTTCTTCTATGCGACTACTCCCCAGCTCCCCATGCATAGTAGTAGCTAGGGTTCGTCGGCTGGTCCAACATCACCTACTAGTAGTACTATTATAGAGGAAATGCCACTCGAAACGTTGTCCTGATTTATGCCTCGGTGGAGGAATACATGTTGTTTCGAAAAAAGTACATGGTGGTTGTGCGGTCATTGTCCATATGGTGGTAGTACTATCACTGGTTAAATGAAGAAATGCTTTTTTTCTCGGTTATCCTGGTTTAGTTCCCATCAAGATAATTACGACGCTTCTGTTTGTTGGTGTACTTTTCATTAATTCTTATTGACAATTGAGATGTCGTTGCTAACCCTTTTTTATATTTTTGGCAACAGCAATGCGTGTCTCCATACACGTGCATGTCTTCCTAAATTTTAGTGGAACTGCACAAAATTGGATGGCCATTGTTGTTCCGCCTGTCCTCTGCCACGTGGTTCTTCCTTCCTCGAGCTTGATTACTGAAAGAAACAGACCACAGTGAGGATTTGTCGAACTTCATAGGTGCCTCACCCAAACTTGATGCCAAATGGATGATGCATCACCACGATGACCTATCGATGCTCATGGTTGCACCTCATGGTTGCGTCGGCTGGTGAAGCTGAACAATTTTCAATGAAAAACAAGTTGTCTTCCATCAGTGCTCTTTGCTTGTTACACACAAAGATGATATCCTTCGTCAGTTCACCTTGGTTGCGTTGGAGACGCAGTCGTCTTTCATGTTGGTGCAATTTTATCACACAATTGGCTATGAACCAAATGTTTCCTCGAAGAAGGATCGACGTTGCTACTAAGAGCATAAGTTTTGTATTGATTTCTAAGCCTTCTCACAACTTTGTCTCCAGCTCCCCTGTAATTTTATTTGTCTAGCTATTAACTTTGATTTAAAAAATGGTGTGGACTAAAAACCCGGATGGACGTAGTAGCCCTCCATTTTTATTTACTCCGCATATTAGATTTGACTGAAGTCAAACTTTGTAATACTCTCAAACCTTTCCGATAATTGAAATTAAAAATTTTTGTTTGTACACACTCTCACATGTTTCCGATAATTTGGCGCATGTGTGGTTGTTCGCTTAAGGGGGGGTAGTGTACCACACGTGAAGGACAGGAAGTGCGACCAGGACACATGGGCGTGGATCGTTAGTTCATCTGAAGTAGTAGTACTAGTTTTCTTCACTGTACATTAAATAAAGAGTTTCATTTCGTACTTACACAATTTAAAACGATTGTTATGGAGAGAATAAGAAAACCACTCCACTATATATTAGTCGTATACACGAGAGTACTATATGGACGCAGCTTCATTGACTTAGTGCACCTGCCTTTGGGTTTATGACAGGTGGGCCCAAAATGTGGCTGGCTCACCTATCATACAACCAAAAGCAGGTGCAGTGAAGGCACTGGAGCTCAGTCCGTACTATAGTAGTATATATATATAAATGTTTCCTTACCAAGTTCCACTTACCAAAGGCGCTTCACTCCCCGGCAACGGTTCCAGAAAAGAGTCTTGGTGACCCACAAGTGTAGGGGATCTATCGTAGTCCTTTCGATAAGTAAGAGTGTCGAACCCAAAGAGGAGCAGAAGGAAATGACAAGCGGTTTTCAGTAAGGTATTCTCTGCAAGCACTGAAATTGTAGGTAACAGATAGATTTGTGATAAGATAATTTGTAGCGAGTGATACGTCTCGAACGTATCTATAAATTTTGACTGTTCCATGCTATTATATTACCCCTTTTGGATGTTTATGGGATTTATTCTACACATTTATATCATTTTTGGGACTAACCTACTAACCGGAGGCCCAACCCATATTGCTGTTTTTTTGCCTATTTCAGTATTTCGAAGAAAAGGAATATCAAACGGAGTCCAAATGGAATGAAACCTTTGGGAGTGTTATTTTTGGAACAAATCTGATCCGGAGAGCCTGGAGTGCAAGTCAAGAAAGCTCCAAGGGCCCCACAAGATAGGAGGGCACCCCCCTGTAGGGCGCCTCCCCTGTCTCGTGGGCCCCTCGGGCGTCCACCGACGTACTTCTTCCTCCTATATATGTCCATGGACCCCGAAAACATCCAGGAACACCACGAAACACAATTTCCACCGCCGTAACCTTCTGTATCCGCGAGATCCCATCTTGGAGCCTTCGCCAGCACTCTGCCGGAGGGGGAATCGATCACGGAGGGCTTCTACATCAACACCATAACCTCTCCGATGAGTTGTGAGTAGTTTACCACAGACCTACGAGTCCATAGTTATTAGCTAGATGGCTTCTTCTCTCTTTTTTGATCTCAATACAATGTCCCCCCCCCCCCTCTCTTGTGGAGATCTATTCGATGTAATCTCTTTTTGTGGTGTGTTTGTCGAGATCCGATGAATTGTGGGTTTATGATCAAGTTTATCTATGAATAATATTGGAATCTTCTCTGAATTCTTTTATGTATGATTGAGTTATCTTTACAAGTCTCTTCGAATTATCAGTTTGGTTTGGCCTACTAGATTGATCTTTCTTGCCATGGGAGAAGTGTTTAGCTTTGGGTTCAATCTTGCGGTGATCTTACCCAGTGATAGAAAGGGTTGCAAGATACGTATTGTATTGTCGCCATCGAGGATAACAAGATGGGGTTTATATCATATTGCATGAGTTTATCCATGTACATCATGTCATCTTGCTTAAAGTGTTGCTCTGTTCTTATGAACTTAATACTCTAGATGCAGGCAGGAGTCGGTCGATGTGTGGAGTAATAGTAGTAGATGCAGGCAGGAGTCAGTCTACTTGTTATGGACGTGATGCCTATATACATGATCATGCCTAGATAACGTCATAATTATTCGCTTTTCTATTAATTGCTCGACAGTAATTTGTTCACCCACCGTAATACTTATGCTATCTCGAGAGAAACCTCTAGTGAAACCTATGGCCCCCGGGTCTATCTCTTATCATATTTTCTTTCAATCTACTTTTATTTGCATCTTTATTTCTGCATCTATATTATAAAATACCAAAAATATATTTATCTTATCATACTATCTCTATCAGATCTCACTTTCGTAAGTGACCGTGAAGGGATTGACAACCCCTTTATTGTGTTGGTTGCGAGTTCTCAGATTGTTTGTGTAGGTGCGTGGGACTTTTGAGGAGCCTCCTACTGGATTGATACCTTGGTTCTCAAAACTGAGGGAAATACTTACGCTACACTTGCTGCATCACCCTATCCTCTTCGGGGAAAACCAACGCTAGCTCAAGACGTACCAAGAAGGATTTCTGGCGCCGTTGCCGAGGAGGTCTTCGCTCAAGTCAAGACATACCAAGTACCCATCACAAACCCATCTCCCTCGCATTTACATTATTTGCCTCTCGTTTTCCTCTCCCCCCACTTCACCCTTGCCATTTTATTCGCCCTCTCTTTCCCAATCTCCTCCTCTCTTTTCCGTTTGCCTTCCCTTTGCCATGGCCGAGTCAAAAAGAACTAAGGGTTCTCTCCCAAGCTCTACTGCCTTGGACAACCCATCTACCCTCTCTAAGCTCATGAACAATGACAATATAAGACCCACCGAGGTCTCCAATGAGAGCTTGAACAATTTTGATGAGGACGACTCTGGAATTTTTTGTTATTTACTTGATGAGTCTTTAAAAGATGCTTGGGATAGGTTATTAAGAATTCGGGCTAGCTATGTGCCACAATATAAAATTGAAGATTACTTAAAGAGTTTTTATGTGGGCTTGCCGGTTTCTTTTAAACAAGTTTTAGATTCTATTTTTGAAGGAAATTTTCTTGAAAGGGATGCTATAGATACTTATGAAAAGATGAAAACCATGTTTGGGCACCCTTTGAATGATAAGATTGAATCAACTACTCTCTTGTGCTTTTATCAAAATAAAATTATTAAAGAGATGAAGTCTAGTTTGGAGGCAAACTTCCGTAACGTGCTTAATCTTACTTCTTCCATTAATGGCCATGTGCTTACTTTGAATAGAAGATTGAATGCCATAGAAAGGAGATCCCCCGCATCAAGTGCCAAAGATGGCACTAGTTAGATCTATCCTTGCTTTTATGCCTAGCTAGGGGCGTTAAACGATAGCGCTAGTTGGGAGGCAACCCAATTTTTATTTATGTTTTTTTGTTTTTGCTCCTGTTTAGGAATAAATCTTGCATCTACTCTCTGTTTAGATGTGTCTTTATCTTTTAATTAATGTTTGTGCCAAGTAGAACCTATAGGATAAACTATGATGATAGTTGATTTGATTCTGCTGAAAAACAGAAACTTTGCGCTCACGAGAAAAAATTCAATAAATCACAGAAGCGTGATTTTGCATTGATTCATTTTGCTTCTGATCAATATACATATTTTCCAGTACTTCCTATTTTGGTAGGATTTTTAGAGTTCCAGAAGTTTGCGTTAGTTACAGATTGCTACAGACTGTTCTGTTTTGGACAGATTCTGTTTTTCGTGTGTTGTTTGCTTATTTCAATGCATCTATGGATAATAAATTATTTTATAAACCATAAGGAAGTTGGAATACAGTAGGTTTAACACCAAAATAAATAAAGAATGAGTTCATTGCAGTACCTTATGTGGTGGTTTTGTTTTCTTTCACTAACGGAGCTTATAAGATTTCCGGTTGAGTTTTGTGTTGTGAAGTTTTCAAGTTTTGGGTAAAGCCTTTATGGACTATGGAATAAAGGGTGGCAAGAGCATAAGCTTGGGGATGACCATGGAACCCCAAGATATTCAAGAGTAGCCAAAAGCCTAAGCTTGGGGATGCCCCAGGAAGGCATCCCCTCTTTTGTCTTCGTTCATTGGTAACTTTACTCGGAGCTATATTTTTATTCGCCACATGATATGTGTTTTGCTTGGAGCGTCTTGTATTATATTAGTCTTTGCTTGTTAGTTTACCACAATCATCCTTGCTGTAACACACCTTTTGGGAGAAGCCTATTTGATTAGAATTTTCTAGAATACTCCATGTGCTTCACTTATATCTTTTGAGCTTGATAGTTTTTGCTCTAGTGCTTCACTTATATCTTTTAGAGCACGACGGTGGTGTCTTAATTTTGAAAAAATTGCTAGTCTCTCATGCTTCACTTATATAATTTTGAGATACTTTTAGAACAGCATGGTATTTGCTTTTGTTACAAAGTTGGTCCTAGAATGATGAACATCCAAGTTGGGTATAATAAAAACTATCATAGGAAGTGAATTGGATGCTATGATCAACTTGATACTTGATAATTGTTTTGAGATATGGAGGTAGTAATATTAAAGTCATGCTAGTTGGGTGATTATGAAGAATGCTTGTGTTGAAGTTTGTGGTTCCCGTAGCATGCATGTATGGTGAACCGCTTTGTGATGAAGTTGGAGCACAATTTTATTTATTGATTGTCTTCCTTATGAGTGGTAGTCGGGGACGAGCAATGGTCTTTCCCTACCAATCTATCCCCCTAGGAGCATGTGCGTAGTGCTTTGATTTTTGATGACTTCTAAAATTTTGCAACAAGTATATGAGTTCTTTTGGTTAATGTTGAGTCCATGGATTATACGCACCCTTTCACCCTTCCACCATTGCTAGCCTCTCTTGTGCCACGCAATTTTCACCGGTACCATATACCCACCATACTCCTTCCTCAAAACAGCCACCATACCTACCTGTTATGGCATTTCCATATCCATTCCAAGATATATTGCCATGCAACTTTCCACCATTCCGTTCATATGCCACACATTACTTTTGTCATATTGCTCTTTGCATGATCATGTAGTTGACATCGTATTGGTGGCAAGGCCACCTTCATAATTTTCATACATGTCGCTCTTGAGTCATTGCATATCCCGGTACACCGCCAGAGGCATTCATATAGAGACATATTTTGTTCTAGCTTTGAGTTGTAAATCCATAAAAGTGTGATGATCTTCATTATTAGAGTATTGTCCTCGTGAGGAAAGGATGATGAAGGCTATGATTCCCCCACAAGTCGGGATGAGACTTCGGAGCTTACAAAAAGAAAAAAAAGAAAAGGCCAAAGAAAGAAAAAAAAGAAAAAGAAAAAAAAAGAAAAAGAGAGAAAAAGAGAGAAGGGACAATGCGACTATCTCCTTTTCCACACTTGTGCTTCAAAATAGCACCATGATATTCATGATAGAGAGTCTCATATGTTGTCACTTTCATATACTAGTGGGAATATTTTTTGACCAAAGAACAGTAGGGTAAGCCCCCTACTGTGAGTCATTTTCATTTATTAAGAGAGTATCCAAATTACATAATCAAGTGGTTGTTGGGGGGACAACCAAGTAGGTACAAACTAGGGGGAGGAAAGTAATGAAGTTATTGAAAAATTAAATATTGTCTATCCATGAAGACATGCCCTCTTTTAGAGTGGGTTTAGCCCTCAGCATGGTCATTTTGAAATATCTGACAAAGTCATTTTTGCAATCATTTATTGAGCAAGGTATCCCTTCAAAAATCATCCCATTCCTTTGGTTCCATATACTCCAGCATCCAAGAATCATGATTTCCATGAAGTGGTCAATTTTATATATGTGTTTAGCATCAATAATCATATTGTTGATCTCCATATCTGAATTCCATTCAAATCCAATGTCCCACCAGAAACCTTGACTAAATGGACAAGTGAATAGAAGATGAGTCATGTCTTCATAGTCTTCATTGTTGCATAGGACACATATAGTGGACTCAAGGTGCATGCTTTTCCTGATCAAAAGATCGCATGTATTTATTTTGTCATTTAGCATGAGCCAACAGAAAAATTTGTGTCTTGGTAAACAACATGATTTCCATATCCATTTAAAGGTGGCAGCTGCATCTTCACCATTCATAAGGTAACCATAGATCTTCTTTGTAATGTTCTTATTGTTACCCTAGTTGAAGGTCCATGTGTCCTTGTCCTCTGAGTTCCTGATATTGTTTAGTTCTCCTGATAGTAAGTGGAATTGTTGGTGGGCTTGAATGGAAAGAGGAAGTTGGAACATGTTGTAAAGGTTCTCTAGTTCCTTGGCTTCTTTGATTGATATGCTTTCCTTTTGGGTAAAAGAGTGAAGCTCAGGGTATTTAATTTTCCTAATATCACCATTCCATATGTCATCCCATAGCAGATTAGTGCAACCAGATTTGATGTCTCTAGTAGTCATTTCCCTGAAAAGGTCATACATTTTCATGCAATCTTTCCACCAAAAGGATCCTTTGCTTCTGTTGTAATGAGGGACATCATTGTTATGGTAGTGAGCTTCCCATATTAATTTAACCCATGGGACATCCACTTTATTATAGAACTTGAACAAATGCTTTATGAGAAGGGCTTTATTTTGTTCTCTAAGATTCAAAACCCCAAGACCTCCTTGTTGTTTGGGTTTGCATATCATCTCCCAGCTGGCCAGACATTTACCACCTTTATTGATTTCATTTCCATACCAAAGGAAATTTCTGCTTGATTTATCCACATGGTCCAAAACGGTAACATGGACTTTAAGAGAGCACATGGCAAATATAGGCATGGAAGCAACAACAGAGTTGACATAAGTGAGCCTCCCAGAATGGTTCATGAACCTGGCAACCCCTGATAATCTTTTATCAATCTTAGATATAACTAGGATGAGGTCATGAACAGAGGGTTTGGTGGTGCCCATAGGTAGTCCAAGATAGGTGAAAGGAAGGGTTTCAACTTTACAACCAAAAGAGTTAGCAAGGTTGTTGATTGATTGTTGATCCATAATTATTGGGATCATGGATGATTTGCTGTAATTCACAAATAGCCTAGTGGACATACTGAATAGATTAAGCAGGTATTTGAGATGGCTGAGTTGCTCTTCATCAGAAGGCATGATCAATAGAGTATCATCAGCATATTGAATAATAGGGTAGTCAAGCCCATAGCCTGATTTGTGGGGAGAGTGAACTCACCATTTGTCCAAGCAGCATTGATAATAGACTGAAGTAAATCAGCAGCAATGATATATAGAAGAGGAGAGTGAGGATCTCCCTTTCTGACTCCTCTTTTACATATAATTTTTTCCCAGCAACACCATTTAACAGGACAGATGTTGATGCAGTATTGAGTATATTGGTTACCCAATTTATCCATCTTGGACCAAAACCCTTTGCTTTCAACATGGCAATAATTGCATTGTATTCAATCTTGTCAAAAGCTTTCTCAAAATCAAGTTTGAGTATGATGATAGGTTTCTTTGATTGATGACATAGATGAATGTATTCAAATGCAAATCCCAAGCAGTCCTGGATATTTCTCCCTTTTATGAAACCATATTGATTCTGATGAATGACAGAGGTAATGATTTTCTGAGCTCTATTGGCCATGAGCTTTGTGATGATTTTGAGAGGAAGGCTGACCAGAGAAATGGGCCTGAAATCATTCATGCCAATAGGGTTTGTAATCTTTGGGATGAGTGTAATAAAAGCAGTATTAATACTCTGAGTATCAATGTTACCTTCAAAAAAATCCCAAATCATAGTGTAAATATCTTGTTTGATGATATTCCAACATTTCTTCAGAAATAGGCCATTAAAACCATCAGGTCCAGGTGCTCTGTCAGAGTGGATGTCTTTAATAACTGGGTCAATTTCATCCATGGAAAAAGGGGCCTCAAGCTCAGATAGATCTATAGGCTGAATAATTTCCTCAAGATTTAATAGCATATGTGGGTTGATAGCTTTTCCCAGTCTATCTTTGTATGATTTCCAAATAATGGCAGCCTTGTGGTCATGATTTTGGAAAGGGGTCCCATCTTCATCTTGAAGAGAAGTTATGAAATTCTTCCTGTAGCTTTGGGTAGCCATGGCATGAAAAAATTCAGTATTTTCATCATCAAGCTGTATACTTCTCATCTTAAACCTGGATTTCCAATATATTCTTTTTACTTCCAATAGCTTGGCTATGTGATTCTTGATAATAATTCTGAAGTTTGCTTCAATAGTGTTCAGATTTCTTTGATCCTCAATGCCATCAATCATAGATAGAACATAGTTACATGCAGATATATTAGTGTTAAGTTTTGACAGGTTTTTGCTCCATTTTTTTAAACCCACTCTGTGACATTTGAACCTGGCAGCAGTATCCTTGGCAGAGTTTGTCAATTGTTGATTTCTATTCCAACATTGAATAACAATCTCATAGAATCCATCGAATTCAAACCAATAATTTTCAAATCTGAATATAGAGGATTTTGGAATATCACTGCCAATCTGAATGTGAATAGGAATATGATCTGAAGTGACTCTAGCAAGTGGGTGTGCCAATGTATTTGGGAAAGTCAGGGTCTAGTTGGCAGAAGTAAAAATCTAGTCAAGCTTTTCTAGAAGTGGAGAGGCCTGCATGTTGGACCAGGTGAAATTCCTACCCTTGATAGGTATTTCCACAAGATCCTGTTGTTGGAGTAGGCTGTTAAACATAAGCATATTGTTGGTGTCTCCTCCTGGTCTGTTTCTGTCAAGTGGGCTTCTTAATAGATTGAAATCGCCCATTAGAATCCATCCATCTGAGAGGCATCAATATTGCTCAGCGAGTCAAAAAATTCAGTTATGTCATCATTGTGGCAGGGTCCATATATATTGCTGATGTAAAAAATGTTGCCAGATAGATTGCATGATAACCTCACAGTGATTTGGTATGTATTTTGGCTGACAACATATCCAGAAAAAAGACTGTCATTCCATATAGTAATAATTCCTCCTGATAGGCCAATAGAGGCAGTATATGCAAATTGGTTGTATCTTCTTGGTGAAAAATTTCTGAGGTAAGCTTGGTCAAAATAATCTCTCTTAGTTTCTTGCAAGCAAATAATGCCACAGTTGCTTTCTTCAATTTTTGCTCTAATATCATCCCATCTAATCTGGGAATTTATCCCTCTGACATTCCAATTTAGTATGTTCCAGTTTCTACTCATTGATCAAATTAGTAGGAAGGTGATTGTCTTGGATAGACATAATCAACTCCAAAGAGACATTGCAACAATCATAGGAAATGGTGAAATATGACAGCCATGTGGTCTGATAAATCATATTGCTAAGAAGCAGCAGGTACATACTCCACTGACCATTCAGACCACTTGAAACATAATTTAAATAGTGCATGATGTTCCAATCACAAGCAAATAATATGGAGTCTAACTCCTTACAACCCAAGTTCTTAATAAAAACAGATAATAAAGCCCAAAAGAAGATAAAGTAAACACACTGTCTAATTCCAGCATTGATCTTGTAGTAACAAGACCATATAGAGCATCTAGGTTCTTTATTCATGGTCCACCTTGGCCATCAGCTTCCCTTCAGAAACCTCCTCAGGAGGGATCAGGCACTGCTTAGTGGCAAGAGCTTGGATTGTTCCAAGTGGCAGTTCAGGTGGTGGAGGAGCAGTTGGGTCTCTGACTTCATGCTCAAATTCAGTGTTGAGATTCTTCTGGCAGTTGCTGATGTTTTTGGCCTTGTTTGCAGCAGCTTCGTTCTTGAAGCCCACACTCAGACCAGCAAGGCGGCGGCTACGGTGCAGATAATTTACATCAAGTGGAGCATTGGCCTTCTTTCTTTTGTTGACCACATGTTTGGAGGGAATGGCAGGAGGAGCAATTGGTTCAGCAGATGTAGAATTTGGGTTACTGGCCATGAAATCTAGCATGGCAGGTGACATGTCAGGTTCATGACCGGATGACAGTGCAACAGCAGTAGTTTCAGAAATATCCAGTTCTTCAGAAATCATGACAGTGGAGATCATAGGTTCAGGTGGGGTTTCAGTAACGAGAGTCTGCAGGCATTTCTTCACAGGACCATGGGAATCATCAACATCCATCAACTGGACACGGGTACTGACCACAGCAACATCATCGAGCATCTCAAGAACTTCAGCTGCAAAGCAAAAAATGTATCAGCAGCTTCAACTGCAGGCTGAATTGGTTGATCCTGATGAGCAATCTCAGGGTCTTGGGGCGGGGTGTGAACCATGGGTATGTCCTCATGATCATCTTCAGGAGGATGGTGGGCTGCAGGCGCAGCATGTGGGTTTTCATTCTGGACAAAATCGGCATCGTGCCATATACCACCAAAAGGAGCATGAGGTATGGGGTGCAGGACACCGTCAGGGGGGGTCGGGTCTTCATCGCCACCCATAGCACCAAGGAGTTCAGTTGACAAACTATACACAGCACTAGTCCAAGACTGCCCATGGCCATAATCATCTAGGCTTTCACATATGACATGACTGACAGGTATTTCCAAAAGATCAGGCACTCTAATCTTGACCAAAATACAAGCTCTATTGGACAAATCTCTATTCCAAACTAAAAACTTGGTAAATCCACTGACAGATTCACGGACTTTATTAGGTCTCCATGCCTCAAGAGGGTAATTAACATCATGATCCAAACATCATGGGAGAAGGTGCAGTCTCGATAGTTTATACCTCGGTCATGACGGATAACATGCAGAGTCGAGTCGCCTACGAAGTAGGGACTATTTGCGATAGCAGTGTCGATGTCGCAGGCATGCTGGAAGCGGACGAGAGCGGCTCCCATGCCGCACCTTGATAATTCAGCAATGCGGAAACCACGCTCATGGTCAAGATAGTGACGAATGAGCATGGCGTCCGTGTCGAACTGGTTGGGATCCGGAGGCGGGGTGAGGGAGATGATGGCCCAATCCCTTGATTGGACCAGAGCTTCTCCGCCAAGTTAGTGGAAGGATCGACGAGGGCGGTTTCCATGGGCATCCATGATGGCAATCCCCGGGGGGAGGAGTGGGAGGGGGTCGTATGGGTAGGTGGCCATGTTGGCAGAGGAAGTTGGGGCGACAATGGAGAAACACGATGGAGCAGAGCAGGGGTGTAATGGAGAACAGGGGGTTTGGCAGGCCGGGCGGTCGAATAGAGGGGGAGGGGTGGGGTTTTGGGGAGACGAGTCGTCGTGAGGGTTATCGGGTTTGGGTGTGGGAGGGCAAGTGGGAATTTGGTGGGATTTTACCCGATAGACAAGGGTTTTGTTTTTGGATAAGAAACAGAAACGGGATATATGCCCGTAATGAAAACAAGATCAGCACCTAAACTGATTTTTCCAGTCGATATGTAGGTGCCCAGATGATAAGCATTTACCACAGAAAGATAAAAGAGGAGTTTGTTGATGGCCAGGTGGGCCATGAACATTGTGGTGGGCTTGATTAGGTCGTGGGTTGATGATAGAAGTGGGCTGGGCTCCAGTCAAAAGTGGGGTTGTGGTGGGCTGTGATGTTTCAGGAGGCTTCGAAGCAGGGTCTTCGGGGATAGAATTTTGAATGGAGATAATCCCGCTCGCCGTTGGCACGTGATCCGATGATGACGGGGTATAGTTGATGGCTGCCAGAGTGGAGCATGAAGATGGGTTGGGTGGTCGTCGTGTGCCGATGGGAATAGAATTAGCACCGGTGAGATGTCCAGGAGGGGATCTAGAGACCGTAGTCCATTCATGCTCAAGCTCGTAAAGCCATAGATTGTATTCTCTAATCCACGATGGTCCACCAAACCCCCAAAGGTGAAAATGACATGAAAAACTGGGGCATTGAAAAGATCTTAAGCGATAGATCATAAATCCAACCGCCTTAGAAATAACAGAGAATTTCAAAACTTGACCACGGATGAGAGAAACATTGAGGTGGGATGGAGACCCCCCAATGCAAGCCTCTAGTGCTAATCCAACGTGTTCAACATTTAGGAGGAAGGAAGAATGGCTAAATGAAACCACCAGGTGGAAAGCATGATTTGGATCGAGGCAATGAACAGAAGTGCAGAATCTGGCTCTAACCTTGTTGGCAATTTCCACTCCCAGAGAAAGATCCAGGAGAGGGGGCACCATCGTGGCCGGAGAGATTCACAAGGTTGGAGCGCCATGGATCACCGGAGGAGTCGCCCTAGGAGTCGCCCGAGAGGTGGTGGAGGGGGGAGCCATTTCTGGAGTGTAACAATGTCCTTGACTTCTCTCAAATGCGAGTGAGTAGTGGGAATTTTTCATTATAGAACTTGGCTTGTATATTCCAATGATGGGCTTCCTCAAAAGTGCCCTAGGTCTTCGTGAGCAAGCGAGTTGGATGCACACCCACTTAGTTTCTTTTGTTGAGCTTTCATATATTTATAGCTCTAGTGCATCCGTTGCATGGCAATCCCTACTCACTCACATTGATATCTATTAATGGGCATCTCCATAGTCCGTTGATACGCCTATATAGTTGGTGTGAGACTATCTTCTCCTTTTTGTCTTCTCCACAACCACCATTCTATTCCACATATAGTGCTATGTCCATGGCTCACGCTCATGTATTGCGTGAAAGTTCAAAGAGTTTGAGATTATTAAAGTATGAAACAATTGCTTGGATCGTCATCAGGGTTGTGCATGATTAAATACTTTGTGTGATGAAGATAGAGCAATAGCCAGACTATATGATTTTGTAGGGGTAACTTTCTTTAGCCATGTTATTTTGAGAAGACATGATTACCTTGATTAGTATGCTTGAAGTATTACTATTTCTTATGTCTTTATGAACTTTTATTTTGTATTATTTGGATCTAAACATTCATGCCACAATGAAAGAAAATTACATTATGAATTATGCTAGGTAGCATTCAACATCAAAAATTCTCTTTTTATCATTTACCTACTCGAGGACGAGCAGGAATTAAGCTTGGGGATGCTTGATACGTCTCGAACGTATCTATAATTTTTGATTGTTCCATGCTATTATATTACCCCTTTTGGATGTTTATGGGCTTTATTCTACACATTTATATCATTTTTGGGACTAACCTACTAACCGGAGGCCCAGCCCATATTGTTGTTTTTTTGCCTATTTCAGTATTTCGAAGAAAAGGAATATCAAACGGAGTCCAAACAGAATGAAACTTTCGGGAGCGTTATTTTTGGAACAAATCTGATCCAGAGAGCCTGGAGTGCAAGTCAAGAAAGCTTCGAGGGCCCCACGAGATAGGAGGGCTCGCCCCCCCCCCTGTAAGGCGCGCCCCCTGTCTCGTGGGCCCCTCGGGCGTCCACCGACGTACTTCTTCCTCCTATATATGTCCACGGACCCCGAAAACATCCAGGGGCACTACGAAACACAATTTCCACCGCCGTAACCTTCTGTATCCGCGAGATCCCATCTTGGAGCCTTTGCCGGCACTCTGCCGGAGGGGGAATCAATCATGGAGAGCTTCTACATCAACACCATAGCCTCTCCGATGAGTTGTGAGTAGTTTACCATAGACCTACGGGTCCATAGTTATTAGCTAGATGGCTTCTTCTCTCTTTTTGGATCTCAATACAATGTTCCCCCCTCTCTTGTGGAGATCTATTCGATGTAATCTCTTTTTGTGGTGTGTTTGTCGAGATCCGATGAATTGTGGGTTTATGATCAAGTTTATCTATGAATAATATTGGAATCTTCTCTGAATTCTTTTATGTATGATTGAGTTATCTTTACAAGTCTCTTCGAATTATCAGTTTGGTTTGGCCTACTAGATTGATCTTTCTTGCCATGGGAGAAGTGTTTAGCTTTGGGTTCAATCTTGCGGTGATCTTACCCAGTGACAGAAAGGGTTGCAAGACACGTATTGTATTGTTGCCATCGAGGATAACAAGATGGGGTTTATATCATATTGCATGAGTTTATCCCTCTACATCATGTCATCTTGCTTAATGTGTTGCTCTGTTCTTATGAACTTAATACTCTAGATGCAGGCAGGAGTCGGTCGATGTGTGGAGTAATAGTAGTAGATGCAGGCAGGAGTTGGTCTACTTGTTATGGACGTGATGCCTATATACATGATCATGCCTAGATAACGTCATAATTATTTGCTTTTCTATCAATTGCTCGACAGTAATTTGTTCACCCACCGTAATACTTATGCTATCTCGAGGGAAGCCTCTAGTGAAACCTATGGCCCCCGGGTCTATCTCTTATCATATTTGCTTTCAATCTACTTTTATTTGCATCTTTATTTTCTGCATCTATATTATAAAATACCAAAAATATATTTATCTTATCATACTATCTCTATGAGATCTCACTTTCATAAGTGACCGTGAAGGGATTGACAACCCCTTTATTGCGTTGGTTGCGAGTTCTCAGTTTGTTTGTGTAGGTGCGTGGGACTTTTGAGGAGCCTCCTACTGGATTGATACCTTGGCTCTCAAAACTGAGGGAAATACTTATGCTACACTTTGCTGCATCACCCTCTCCTCTTCGGGGAAAACCAACGATAGCTCAAGACGTAGCAATGGGTAACAAGCAATGAAAGTAAATAAGGTGCAGCAAGGTGGCCCAATCCTTTTTGTAGCAAAGGACAAGCTTGGACAAGTTCTTATATAGAGAAAAGCGCTCCCGAGGACACATGGGAATTATCGTCAAGCTAGTTTTCATCACGCTCATATGATTCGTGTTCGTTACTTTGATAATTTGATATGTGGGTGGACTGGTGCTTGGGTACTGCCCTTTCTTGGACAAGCATCCCACTTATGATTAACCCCTATTGCAAGCATCCGCAACTACAAAAGAAGTATTAAGGTAAACCTAACCATAGCATGAAACAAGTGGATCCAATTCAGCCCCTTACGAAGCAACACATAAACTAGGGCTTAAGCTTCTGTCACTCTAGAAACCAATCATCTACTTATTACTTCCCAATGCCTTCCTCTAGGCCCAAATAATGGTGAAGTGTCATGTAGTCGACGTTCACATAACACCATTAGAGGAGAGACAACATACATCTCATCAAAATATCGAACGAATACCAAATTCACATGACTACTAACAACAATACTTCACCCATGTCCTCAGGAACAAACGTAACTACTCACAAAGCATATTCATGTTCATAATCAGAGGAGTATTAATATGCATTAAGGATCTGAACATATGATCTTCCACCAAATAAACCAACTAGCATCAACTACAAGGAGTAATAAACACTACTAGCAACCCACAGGTACCAATCTGAGGTTTTGGTACAAAGATTGGATACAAGATATGAACTAGGGTTTGAGAGCAGATGGTGCTGGTGAAGATGTTGATGGAGATTGACCCCCTCCCGATGAGAGGATCGTTGGTGACGATGATGGTGATGATTTCCCCCTCCCGGAGGGAAGTTTCCCCAGCAGAACAGCTCCGCCGGAGCCCTAGATTGGTTCCACCTCGTGGCGATGGAGTTTCATCCTGTAAGCTTGCTTATTATTTTTTTCCAGGGTAAGAGACTTCATATAGCAGAAGATGGGCACCGGAGGGCTGCCAGGTGGCCCATGAGGCAGGGGGGCGCCCGGGGGGGAGGGGGTAGGGCGCGCCCCCCACCCTCGTGGGTGGTGGGTGGCCCTCTCAGATATTTCTTCCACTGAATATTTTTTATTAATTCCCAAAATTACTTTCGTGGAGTTTCAGGACTTTTGGAGCTGTGCAGAATAGGTTTCCAATATTTGCTCCTTTTCTAGCCCAGAATCCCAGCTGTCGGCATTCTCCCTCTTCATGTAAACGTTGTAAAATAAGAGAGAATAGCCATAAGTATTGTGGCATAACGTGTAATAACAGCCCATAATGAAATAAATATCGATATAAAAGCATGATGCAGAATGGACGTATCAGGGATCGGCGACAAGGAGCAGCTAGATCCACCCATTATAGGTAGAGGGCGGCGCCAGAGTGAATGGGATGGGGTTGGGGCCCGCTGGTGGGGCTTGGGTCGCAATGGCGGGGTGAAAGAGGAGGCGAAGTGGGGAGGAGGAATTTTTGCTTCGCGAGAGTGCGGTCGAGTATATTTAAGAGTCACGAACGTTGCAACAGTGGTGGAGCTACACTGCAGAACCTGGGCGGGCTAGTACAAAGGAAAGCCCACTATTTTTCCTCTCATGGCCCAGTTTGATCTTAATACCTTGTTGTTTTAGCTGTGGTGTAGGTGGGCCATGACCCATTTGGCCTAGCTATAGCTCCGCCAGTGCACTGTAGAGTAATTTTTTTCCTCCACTAAAGGACTTCGGGCTTCGGTTAATTACCGGTTAAATGAGGACAACCAAATTTATCCACCTATAGTGATTTATTAGGATGGGATAGAGATGCTCTAGGTTCTTAAACTAGTTTTCTATATGATTATCAGATTATCCTATGCAAATCCTGGCCCCACGCCCATGAAGGAGGTGAAATTTGTCCCACCCATAAGAGCATCTCCAGCCGCGCCCCCAAGAGCCCCTCCCCAGGCGTTTTTTCCGCGCCGGCGCCGAAAAAACTATTGGGGAACGTAGTAATTTCAACAAAATTCCTACGCACACGCAAGATCATGGTGATGCATAACAACAAGAGGGAAGAGTGTTATCCACGTACCCTTGTAGACCGAAAGTGGAAACGTTATGACATCGCGGTTGATGTAGTCGTCCGCCTTCACGATCGACCGATCCTAGTACCGAACGTACGGCACCTCCGCGATCTGCACACGTTCAGCTCGGTGACATCCCACAAACTCCATCCAGCAAAGTGTCGAGGGAGAGTTTCGTCAGCACGACGACGTGATGACGGTGATGATGATGTTTGATACGTCTCCAACGTATCTATAATTTTTGATTGTTCCATGCTATTATATTACCCCTTTTGGATGTTTATGGGCTTTATTTTACACATTTATATCATTTTTGGGACTAACCTACTAACCGGAGGCCCAACCCATATTGTTGTTTTTTTGCCTATTTCAGTATCTCGAAGAAAAGGAATATCAAACGGAGTCCAAACGGAATGAAACCTTCGGGAGCGTGATTTTTGGAACGAATGTGATCCGGAGAGCTTGGAGTGCAAGTCAAGAAGCTGCCGAGGAAGCCACGAGATAGGAGCCCCCCCTGTAGGGCGCGCCCCCTGTCTCGTGGGCCCCTCGGGCGGCCACCCACGTACTTCTTCCTCCTATATATACCTACATACCCCGAAAACATCCAGGGGCACCACGAAACACAATTTCCACCGCCGTAACCTTCTGTATCCGCGAGATCCCATCTTGGAGCCTTCGCCGGCACTATGCCGGAGGGGGAATCGACCATGGAGGGCTTCTACATCAACATCCTTGCCCCTTTGATGAGTTGTGAGTAGTTTACCACAGACCTACGGGTCCATAGTTATTAGCTAGATGGCTTCTTATCTCTTTTTGGATCTCAATACAATGTTCTCCCCCTCTCTTGTGGAGATCTATTCGATGTAATCTCTTTTTGCGGTGTGTTTGTCGAGATCCGATGAATTGTGGGTTTATGATCAAGTTTATCTATGAATAATATTTGAATCTTCCCTGAATTCTTTTATGTATGATTGAGTTATCTTTGCATGTCTCTTCGAATTATCAGTTTGGTTTGGCCTACTAGCTTGGTCTTTCTTGCCATTGGAGAAGTGCTTAGCTTTGGGTTCAATCTTGCGGTGTTCTTACCCAGTGACAGAAAGGGTTGCAAGACATGTATTGTATTGTTGCCATCGAGGATAACAAGATGGGGTTTACATCATATTGCATGAGTTTATCCCTCTACATCATGTCATCTTGCTTAATGCGTTACTCTGTTCGTATGAACTTAATACTCTAGATGCAGGCAGGAGTCGGTCGATGTGTGGAGTAATAGTAGTAGATGCAGGCAGGAGTCGGTCTACTTGTTATGGACGTGATGCCTATATACATGATCATGCCTAGATAATCTCATAACTATGCGCTTTTCTATCAATTGCTCGACAGTAATTTGTTCAACCACCGTAATACTTATGCTATCTTGAGAGAAGCCTCTAGTGAAACCTATGGCCCCCGGGTCTATCTCTTATCATATTTGCTTTCAATCTACTTTTATTTGCATCTTTACTTTTTGCATCTATATTATAAAATACCAAAAATATATTTATCTTATCATACTATCTCTATCAGATCTCACTTTAGCAAGTGGCCGAGAAGGGATTGACAACCCCTTTATTACGTTGGCTGCGAGTTCTCAGTTTGTTTGTGTAGGTGCGTGGGACTTTTGAGGAGCCTCCTACTGGATTGATACCTTGGTTCTCAAAACTGAGGGAAATACTTACGCTACACTTGTTGCATCACCCTGTCCTCTTCGGGGAAAACCAACGCTAGGTCAAAATGTAGTAAGAAGGATTTCTGGTGTCGTTGTCGGGGAGGTCTTCGCTCAAGTCAAGACATACCAAGTACCCATCACAAACCCATCTCCCTCGCATTTACATTATTTTCCATTTGCCTCTCGTTTTCCTCTCCCCCACTTCACCCTTGCCGTTTTATTCGCCCTCTCTTTCCCAATCTCCTCCTCTCTTTTTCGCTTGCCGTTTTTCTGCTTGCTTGTGTGCCTGTTTGTCCTTATGGCTTTGCCTAAAGGTCCTGACCACCTTCTCAGAAGGATGGATGAGATTGAATCAAATATTAGAAGCTTTATGAATTTGCAATTTGAGCATAATAATTTCTTTAGAAAAGAGCTTAAGGAATAACAAAGTTTTTTGGGGTTTATGAACAAAGAGCTTGATGATATGAATAAAGAATTCTATGGTGTTAACGCTCAAATTACCCGGCTTGAAAATGCTATAGCCAAAATTTCTGACGAGCAAGCCACCTTAGTCAATAAGATGGCCGCTGAACCAGAAAAATTACGTGAAAATAATGATGAGGATCTTAAAGTTATTAATGCATCTCCTATTAGATCCATGTTTTGCAATATGAATTTTGATGATTATGGGACTGATGATGAATCAACTTTGCCTAGAAGGCGTCCCTAGAATTTGGAGTCTTTAGATCTTGATACTAAATTTGGTAAAAGTGAGATTGGAGAATCCTCAACTAATATTGAACCTACTATCTCGGATTTCAAGGAATTTGATTATGATAATTGCTCTTTAAAAGGTTGTATTTCCTTGTTGCAATCCGTTGTTAATTCTCCTCGTGCTTATAGTCAAAACAAAGCTTTTACCAAACATATTGTTGATGCCTTGATGCAATCTTATGATGAAAAACTTAATTTGGAAGTTTCTATACCTAGAAAACTTAATGATGAGTGGGAACCTACTATAAAAATTAGAATTAAAGATTATGAGTGTTTTGCTTTGTGTGATTTGGGTGCTAGTGTTTCCATGATTCCGAAAACTTTATGTGATATTCTAGGTTTCCATGATCTTGAAGATTGCTCTTTAAATTTGCACCTTGCAGATTCCACCATTAAAAAGCCTATGGGGAGGATCAATGATGTTCTTATTGTTGCAAATAGAAATTTGGTACCCGTAGATTTTATCGTTCTTGATATAGATTGCAATCTTTCTTGCCCTATTATTCTTGGTAGACCTTTCCTTAAAAGGATTGGTGCGATTATTGATATGAAGGAAGGGAACATTAGATTCCAATTTACCTTAAAGAAAGGCATGGAGCACTTTCCAAGAAAGAAAGTCAAATTACCTTATGAATCTGTCATGCGTGCTACTTATGAATTTAGTGCCAAAGATGGCACTCGTTAGATCTATCTTCGATTTTTATGCCTAGCTAGGGGCGTTAAACGATAGGCTAGTTGGGAGGCAACCCAATTTTCTTTATGTTCTTTGTTTTTGTTCCTGTTTAGTGTTAAATTTTGTTTCTACTTTCTGTTTAGATGTGTTTTTATGTTTTATTTAGTGTTTGTGCCAAGTAGAACCTATAGGATAAACTATGATGATAGTTGATTTGATTCTGCTGAAAAACAGAAACTTTGTGCTCACGAGAAAAAATTCAATAAATCACAGAAACGAGATTTTGCATTGATTCTTTTTGCTTCTGATCAATAAACAAATTTTCCAGTACTTCATATTTTGGTAGGATTTTTAGAGTTCCAGTTACATTAGTTACAGATTTCTACAGACTATTCTGTTTTTGACTGATTCTGTTTTTCGTGTGTTGTTTGCTTATTTCAATGCATCTATGGCTAGTAAATTAGTTTATAAACCATAAGGAAGTTGGAATACGGTAACTTTTATTTTGAATCATTTGGATCTGAACATTCATGCCACATTAAAGAAAATTACATTATGAATTATGCTAGGTAGCATTCCACATCAAATATTCTCTTTTTATCATTTACCTACTCGAGGACGAGCAGGAATTAAGCTTGGGGATGCTTGATACGTCTCCAACGTATCTATAATTTTTGATTGTTCCATGCTATTATATTACCCCTTTTGGATGTTTATAGGCTTTATTTTACACATTTATATCATTTTTGGGACTAACCTACTAACCGGAGGCCCAGCCCATATTGCTGTTTTTTTTTGCCTATTTCAATATTTCGAAGAAAAGGAATATCAAACGGAGTCCAAACGGAATGAAACCTTCGAGAGCGTGATTTTTGGAACGAACGTGATCCGGAGAGCTTGGAGTGCAAGTCAAGAAGCTCCCGAGGAAGCCACGAGATAGGAGGCCGCCCCCCCCCTGTAGGGCGCGCCCCCTGTCTCGTGGGCCCCTCGGGCGGCCACCGACGTACTTCTTCCTCCTATATATACCTACGTACCCCGAAAACATCCAGGGGTACCACGAAACACAATTTCCACCGTCGTAACCTTCTGTATCCGCGAGATCCCATCTTGGAGCCTTCGCCGGCACTCTGCCAGAGGGGGAATCGACCATGGAGGGCTTCTACATCAACACCCTTGCCCCTCCGATGAGTTGTGAGTAGTTTACCACAGACCTACGGGTCCATAGCTATTAGCTAGATGGCTTCTTCTCTCTTTTTGGATCTCAATACAATGTTCTCCCCCTCTCTTGTGGAGATCTATTTGATTTAATCTCTTTTTGCGGTGTGTTTGTCAAGATCCGATGAATTGTGGGTTTATGATCAAGTTTATCTATAAATAATATTTGAATCTTCTCTGAATACTTTTATGTATGATTGATTTATCTTTGCAAGTCTCTTCGAATTATCAGTTTGGTTTGGCCTACTAGATTGGTCTTTCTTGCCATGGGAGAAGTGCTTAGCTTTGGGTTCAATCTTGCGGTGTTCTTACCCAGTGACAGAAAGGGTTGCAAGACACGTATTGTATTGTTGCCATCGAGGATAACAAGATGGGGTTTACATCATATTGCATGAGTTTATCCCTCTACATCATGTCATCTTGCTTAATGCGTTACTCTGTTCTTATGAACTTAATACTCTAGATGTAGGCAGGAGTCGGTCGATGTGTGGAGTAATAGTAGTAGATGCAGGCAGGAGTCGGTCTACTTGTTATGGACGTGATGCCTGTATACATGATCATGCCTAGATAATCTCATAACTATGTGCTTTTCTATCAATTGCTCGACAGTAATTTGTTCACCCACCTTAATACTTATGCTATCTTGAGAGAAGCCTCTAGTGAAACCTATGGCCCCCGGGTCTATCTCTTATCATATTTGCTTTCAATCTACTTTTATTTGCATCTTTAGTTTTTGCATCTATATTATAAAATACCAAAAATATATTTATCTTATCATACTATCTCTATCAGATCTCACTTTCGCAAGTGGTCGTGAAGGGATTGACAACCCCTTTATTGCGTTGGTTGCGAGTTCTCAGTTTGTTTTTGTAGGTGCGTGGGACTTTTGAGGAGCCTCCTACTGGATTGATACCTTGGTTCTCAAAACTGAGGGAAATACTTACGCTACACTTGCTGCATCACCGTCTCCTCTTCGGGGAAAACCAACGCTAGCTCAAGACGTAGCAATGCTACTGATGCAGGGCTTTTCCTAAGCACCGCAACGACATAACCGAGGTGGATTATGGTGGAGGGGGGCACCGCACACGGCTAAGAGAGATCAATGATCAACTTGTGTTGTCTGTTGTGCCTTTGGGGTGTCCCCCGCCCACGTATATAAATGAGGGAGGAGGAGTGATACGTCTCCGTCGTATCTATAATTTGATTGTTCCATGCCAATATTATTCAACTTCCATATACTTTTGGCAACTTTTTATACTATTTTTGAGACTAACATATTGATCCAGTGCCCAGTGCCAGTTCCTATTTGTTGCATGTTTTATGTTTTACAGAAACCCAATATCAAACGGAATCCAAACGGGATAAAAACGGGCGGAGAATTATTTTGGAATATTTGGGATTTTCCGGAGGAAGAATCAACGCGAAACGTTGTCCGAGGTGGCCACGAGACAGGGGGCGCGCCCACCCCCCTGGGCACGCCTGGCACTCTCGTGGGCTACCCGTAAGGCGGTTGATGCTCTTATTTTGTCGCAAGAAAGCTAATTTTATGAGAAAAATCTAGGCGAAAGATTCACCCCAATCGGAGTTACGGATCTCCAGATATAAAGGAAACGGTGAAGGGGCAGAATCTAAGAACGCAGAAATAGAGAGATAGATCCAATCTCGGAGGGGCTCTCGCCCCTACCAAGCCATGGGAGCCAAGGACCAGAGGGGAAACCCTTCTCCCATCTAGGGAGGAGGTCAAGGAAGGAGAAGAAGAAGGGGGGCTCTCTCCCCTTGCTTCCAGTCGCGCCGGAATGCTGCCAAGGGCCATCATCATCACCGCGATCTTCACCAACACCTCCATCATCTTCACCAACATCTCCATCACCTTCCCCCATCTATATCCAGCGGTCCACTCTCCCGCAACCCGATGTACCCTCTACTTGAACATGGTGCTTTATGCTTCATATTATTTTTCAATGATGTGTTGCCATCCTATGATGTCTGAGTAGATTTTCGGTGTCCTATCGGTGATTGATGAATTGCTATGATTGGTTTGAGTTACATGTTTTATTATTGGTGTTGTCCTATGGTGCTCTCCGTGTCGCGCAAGCGTGAGGGATCTCCGCTGTAGGGTTTGCAATATGTTCACGATTTGCTTATGGTGGATGGCGTGAGTGACAGAAGCACAGACCCGAGTAAGTAGGTTGTTTGCGTATGGGATAAAGGGGACTTGATACTTTAATGCTATGGTTGGGTTTTACCTTAATGATCTTTAGTAGTTGCGGATGCTTGCTAGAGTTCCAATCATAAGTGCATATGATCCAAGTAAAGAAAGTATGTTAGCTTATGCCTCTCCCTTAAATAGAATTGCAATAGTGATTACCTGTCTAGTAACGTAGTCAATTGCTTAGGGATAATTCCACAACTCCTACCACCACTTTTCCACACTTGTTATATTTACTTTATTGCTTCTTTATCTAAACAGCCCCTAGTTTATATTTACACGTTCTTTATTATCTTGCAAACTTATCCAACAACACCTACAAAGTACTTCTAGTTTCATACTTGTTCTAGGTAAAGCGAACGTCAAGCGTGCGTAGAGTCATATCAGTGGCCGATAGGACTTGGGAGAGTATTTGTTCTACCTTTATCTCCTTGTTGGGTTCGACACTCTTACTTATCGAAAGAGGCTACAACTATCTCGTATACTTGCGGGTTATCAAGGAGGAGGCCGATCCTAGAGGGGGCGCCAAGTGTGGGGAGTCCTACTAGGACTCCCAAGTCCTAGTATGATTCCCCTTTTCCTTTCTGGAGTAGGAGAGAAGAAAGAGGGAAAGAGAGAGGGAGTAGGAAAGGGCAAGGGGGGCGCCCCCCCCCCTTTCCCCTAGTCCAATTCGGACACATGGGGGGAGCACGCCTCCTTCCCTTTGGCCTACCTCCTCTATCACCGTATGGCCCAATAAGGCCCAATACTTCTCCCGGCGAATTCCCGTAACTCTCCGTTACTCCGAAAAATACCCGAATCACTCGGAGCTTTTTCGTTGTCCGAATATAGCCTTGCAATATATCGATCTTTACGGCTCGACCATTCCGAGACTCCTCATCGTGTCTCCGATCTCATCCAGGACTCCGGACAAACTTCGGTCATCAAATCACATAACTCATAATACAAATCGTCACAGAACGTTAAGCGTGTGGACCCTACGGGTTCGAGAACTATGTAGACATGACCGAGGCTCATCTCCGAGCAATAACCAATAGCGGAACCTGGATACTCATATTGGCTCCTACATATTCTACGAAGATCTTTATCGGTCAAACGCATAACATCATACGTTGTTCCCTTCGTCATCGGTATGTTACTTGCCCGAGATTCGATCGTTGGTATCTCAATACCTAGTTCAATCTCATTACCAGCAAGTCTTTTTACTTGTTCTGTAATGCATCATCCTGCAACTAACTCATTAGTCACATTGCTTGCAAGGCTTATAGTGATATGCATTACCGAGAGGGCCCAGAGATACCTCTCCGACAATCGGAGTGACAAATCCTAATCCCGATCTATGCCAACCCAACAAACACCATCGGAGACACCTATAGAGCACCTTTATAATCACCCAGTTACGTTGTGACGTTTGGTAGCACACAAAGTGTTCCTCCGGTATTCGGGAGTTGCATAATCTCATAGTCATAGGAACATGTATAAGTCATGAAGAAAGCAATAGCAATATACTAAACAATCAAGTGTTAAGCTAACAGAATGGGTCAAGTCAATCACATCATTCTCTAATGATGTGATCCCATTAATCAAATGACAACTCATGTCTATGGTTAGGAAACTTAACCATCTTTGATTCAACAAACTAGTCAAGTAGAGGCATACTAGTGACACTCTGTTTGTCTATGTATTCACACATGTACTAAGTTTCTGGTTAATACAATTCTAGCATGAATAATAAACATTTATCATGAAATAAGGAAATAAATAATAACTTTATTATTGCCTCTAGGGCATATTTCCTTCAGTCTCCCACTTTCACTAGAGTCAATAATCTAGTTCACATCGCTATGTGATTTAACACCAATAGTTCACATCACCATGTGATTAACACCCATAGTTCACATCGCCATGTGACCAACACTCAAAGTGTTTACTAGAGTTAGAAACCTAGTTCACATCATCATGTGATTAACACCCAAAGAGTACTAAGGTGTGATCATGTTTTGCTTGTGAGAGTAGTTTAGTCAACGGGTCTACCACATTCAGATTTGTACGTGTATTTTGCAAATTTCTATGTCTACAATGCTCTGCACGGAGCTACTCTAGCTAATAGCTCACACTTTCAATATGTATCTAGATCGAGACTTAGAGTCATTTAGATTGGTGTCAAAGATTGCATCGACGTAACTCTTTACGACGAACTCTTTATCACCTCCATAACCGAGAAATGTTTCCTTATTCCACTAAGGATAATTTTGCCCGATGTTCAGTGATCTACTCCTAGATCACTATTGTACCCTCTTGCCAAACTCCTGTTGAGGTACACAATAGGTCTGGTACACAGCATAGCATACTTTATAGAACCTATGACTGAGGCATAGGGAATGACTTTTCATTCTCTTTCTATTTTCTGCCCTGGTCGGGTTTTGAGTCTTACTCAACTTCACACCTTGCAACACAGGCAAGAACTCCTTCTTTGACTGTTCCATTTTGAACTACTTCAAAATCTTATCAAGGTATGTACTCATCAAAAGTCTTATCAAGCGTCTTGATTTATCTGTGTAGATCTTGATGACCAATATGTAAGTAGCTTCACTGAGGTCTTTCTTTTGAAAAACTCCTTTCACACACTCCTTTATGCTTTCCAGAAAATTCTACATCATTTCCGATCAACAATATGTCATTCACATATACTTATCAGAAAGGTTGTAGTGCTCCCACTCACTTTCTTGTAAATACAGGCTTCACCGCAAGTCTGTATAAAATGATATGCTTTGATCAACTCATCAAAGCATATATTCCAACTCCGAGATGCTTGCACCAGTCCATAGATGGATCACTGGAGCTTGCAAACTTTGTTAGCTCCCTTTGGATCGACAAAACCTTCTGGTTGCATCATATACAACTCTTCTTCCAGAAATCCATTCAGGAATGCAATTTTGACATCCATTTGCCAAATTTCATAATCATAAAATGCAGCAATTGCTAACATGATTCAGATAGACTTAAGCATCGCTATGGGTGAGAAAGTCTAATCGTAGTCAACTCCTTGAACTTGTCGAAAACCTTTTGCGACAAGTCAAGCTTTGTAGATGGTAGCACTAATATCAGCGTCTGTCTTCCTCTTGGAGATCCATTTATTCTTAATGGCTTGCCGATCATCAGGCAAGTCCACCAAAGTCCACACTTTGTTCTCATACATGGATCCCATCTCAGATTTCATGGCATCAAGCCATTTTGCAGAATTTGGGCTCATCATCGCTTCCTCATAGTCTGTAGGTTCACCTGGTCTAGTAACATGACTTCTAGAATAGGATTACCGTACCACTCTGGTGCGGATCTTACTCTGGAAGACCCACGAGGTTCGGTAGCAACTTGATCTGAAGTTTCATGATCATCATCATTAACTTCCTCACTAATTGGTGTAGGGATCACTGGAACTGATTTCTGTGATGAACTACTTTCCAATAAGGGAGAAGGTACAATTACCTCATCAAGTTCTAGTTTCCTCCCACTCACTTCTTTCAAGAGAAAATCCTTCTCTAGAAAGGATCCATTTTTAGCAACAAAGATTTTTTCCTTCGGATCTGTGATAGAAGATGTACCCAACAGTTTCCTTCGGGTATCTTATGAAGACGTACTTCTCCAATTTGGGTTCGAGCTTATCAGGTTGAAACTTTTTCACATAAGCATCGCAGCCCCAAACTTTTAAGAAACGACAACTTTGGTTTCTTACCAAACCATAGTTCATAAGGCGTCATCTCAACGGATTTTGATGGTGCCCTTTTTAAAGTGAATGCAACTGTCTCTAATGCATAACCCCCAAACAATAGTGGTAAACTGATAAGAGACATCATAGATCGCACCATAACCGATAAAGTGTGGTTACGACGTTCGGACATACCATAACGCTGTGGTGTTCCAGGTGGCGTGAGCTGTGAAACTATTCCACATTTATATGAAGTCCAAAATCATAACTCAAATATTCTCCTCCACAATCAGATCGTAGAAACTTTATTTTCTTGTTACGATGATTCTCCACTTCACTCTGAAATTCTTTGAACTTTTCAAATGTTTCAGACTTGTGTTTCATTAAGTAGATATACCCATATCTGCTCAAATCATCTGTGAAGGTCAGAAAATAACGATACCCACCACGAGCATCAACACTCATCGGACTGCATACATTGGTATGTATTATTTCCAATAAGTCACTAGCTCGTTCCATTGTTCCGGAGAACGGAGTTTTAGTCATCTTGCCCATAAGGTATGGTTTGCAAGCATCAAATGATTGATCATCAAGTGATTCCAAAAGTCCATCTTTATGGAGTTTCTTCATGCGCTTTACACCGATATGACCCAAACGGCAGTGCCACAAATAAGTTGCACTATCATTATCAACTTTGCATCTTTTGGCATCAATATTATGAATATGTGTATTACCACGATCGAGATCCAACAAACCATTTTCATTGGGTGTATTACCTTTGAAGGTTAACAACAATTATTCTCTGACTTTAAATGAATAACTGTATTGCAATAAACATGATCAAATCATAATCATGCTCAACGCAAATGCCAAATAACATTTATTTAGGTTTAACACTAATCCTAAAAGTATAGGGAGTGTGCGATGATGATCATATCAATCTTGTAACCACTTCCAACACACATCATCACTTCACTCTCAACTAGTCTCTATTTATTCTGTAACTCCTGTTTCGAGTTACGAATCTTAGCAATCGAACAAGTACCAAATACTCAGGGGCTACTATAAACACTAGTAAGGTACACATCAATAATGTGTATATCAAATATACCCTTGTTAACTTTGCCATCCTTCTTATCCACCAAATATTCAGGGCATTTCCGCTTCTAGTGACCATTTCCTTTGTAGTAGAAGCACTCAGTTTCAAGCTTTGGTCCCTTTATTTTCCTTTATTTTCTTGCTTGCCATTCTAATTGAAGTTCTTTATTTTCCTTTGCCCTTTTATTGAAACTAGTGGTCTTATCAATCATCAACACTTGATGCTCTTTTCTTGATTTCTACCTTCGTCAATTTCAGCATCACGAAGAGCTCGGGAATCGTTTTCGTCATCCCTTGCGTACTATAGTTCATCACGAAGTTCCAGTAACTTGGACATAGTGACTAGAGAACTCTGTCAATCACTATCTTATTTCGAAGATTAACTCCCACCTGATTCAAGCGTTTGTAGTACCCAGACAATCTGAGCACATGCTCACAGCTTGAGCTATTCTCCTCCATCTTTTAGCTATAGAACTTGTTGGAGACTTAATATCTCCAAACTCGGGTATTTGCTTGAAATATTAACTTAAACTCCTGGAACATCTCATATGGTCCATGATGTTCAAAACGTCTTTGAAGTCCCGATTCTAAGCCGTTTAAGCATGGTGCACTAAACTATCAAGTACTCATCATATTGAGCTAGCCAAACATTCATAACGTCTGCATCTGCTCCTATAATAGGTCTGTCACCTAGCGGTGCATCAAGAACATAATTCTTATGTGCAGCAATGAGGATAAACCTCAGATCACGGACCTAGTCCACATCATTGCTACTATCATCTTTCAACTTAGTTTTCTCTAGCAACACAGATAAAAACATAGGGAAGCAACAACGCGAGCTATTGATCTACAACATTATTTGCAAAATACTATCAAGACTAAGTTCATGATAAATTAAAGTTCAATTAATTATATTACTTAAGAACTCCCACTTAGATAGACATCCCTCTAATCATCTAAGTGATCACGTGATCCAAATCAACTAAACCATGTCCGATCATCACGTGAGATGGAGTAGTTTTCAATGGTGAACATCACTATGTTGATCATATCTACTATATGATTCACGCTCGACCTTTCGGTCTCAGTGTTCCGAGGCCATATCTACATATGCTAGGCTCGTCAAGTTTAACCGAGTATTCTGCGCGTGCAAAAATGGCTTACACCCGTTGTATGTGAACGTAGAGCTTATCACACCCGATCATCACATGGTGTCTCGGCACGACGAACTTTCGCAACAGTGCATACTCAGGAAAAACACTTATACCTTGAAATTTAGTGAGATGTCATTTTATAATGCTACCGTCGATCTAAGCAAAATAAGATGAATAAAAGATAAACATCACATGCAATCAAAATAAGTAATATGATATGGCCATCATCATCTTGTGCCTTTGATCTCCATCTCCAAAGCATCGTCATGATCACCATCGTCACCGGCGCGACACCTTGATCTCCATCGTAGCATCATTGTCGTCTCGCCAACTATTGTTTCTACGACTATCGCTACCGCTTAGTGATAAAGTAAAAACAATTACAGGGCAATTGCATTGCATACAATAAAGCGACAACCATATGGCTCCTCCCAGTTGCCGATAACTCTGTTACAAAACATGATCATCTCATACAATAAAATTTAGCATCATGTCTTGACCATATCACATCACAACATGCCCTGCAAAAACAAGTTAGACCTCCTCTACTTTGTTGTTGCAAGTTTTACGTGGCTGCTATGGGCTGAGCAAGAACCGTTTTTACCTACGCACCAAAACCACAACGATATTTCGTCAAGTATGTGTTGTTTTAACCTTCAACAAGGACCGGGCCTAGCCACACTCGATTCAACTAAAGTTGTAGAAACTGACACCCGCCAGCCACCTGTGTGCAAAGCACATCGGTAGAACCAGTCTCGCGTAAGCGTACGCGTAATGTCGGTCCAGGCCGCTTCATCCAACAATACCGCCGAATCAAAGTATGACATGCTGATAAGCAATATGACTATTATCGCCCACAACTCACTTGTGTTCTACTCGTGCATATAACATCTACGCATAAACCTGGCGATTGGGGAACGTAGTAGTTTCAAAAAAATTCCTACGCACACGCAAGATCATGGTGATGCATGATAACCCACAAGTATAGGGGATCGCAATAGTTTTCGAGGGTAGAGTATTCGACCCAAATTTATTGATTCGACACAAGGGGAGCCAAAGAATATTCTCAAGTGTTAGCAGTTGAGTTGTCAATTCAACCACACCTAGATAACTTAATATCTACAACAAAGTATTTAGTAGCAAAGTAGTATGGAAGTAACGGTAACGGTAGCAAAAGTAACAGCAGCAGTTTTGTAGTAATTGCAACAGTAGCAACGGTAAAGTAACTAAGCAAAGAGCAATATGTGAAAAGCTCATAGGCATTGGATCAGTGATGGATAATTATGCCGGATGTGATTCCTCATGTAATAGTTATAACATAGGGTGACACAGAACTAGCTCCAATTCATCAATGTAATGTAGGCATGTATTCCGAATATAGTCATACGTGCTTATGGAAAAGAACTTCATGGCATCTTTTGTCCTACCCTCCCGTGGCAGCGGGGTCCTATTGGAAACTAAGGGATATTAAGGCCTCCTTTTAATAGAGTACCGGACCAAAGCATTAACACTTAGTGAATACATGAACTCCTCAAACTACGGTCATCACTGGTAAGTATCCCGATTATTGTCACTTCGGGGTTAACGGATCATAACACATAATAGGTGACTTAGACTTGCAAGATAGGATCAAGAACTCACATATATTCATGAAAACACAATAGGTTCAGATCTCAAATCATGGCACTCGGGCCCTAGTGACAAGCATTAAGCATAGCAAAGTCATAGCAACATCAATCTCAGAACATAGTGCATACTAGGGATAAAACCCTAACAAAACTAACTTAATTACATGGTAAATCTCATCCAACCCATCATCGTCCAGCAAGCCTACGATGGAATTACTCACGCACGGTGGTGAGCATCATGAAATTGGTGATGGAGGATGGTTGATGATGATGACAACGACAGATTCCCCTCTCCGAAGCCCCAAACGGACTCCAGATCAGCCCTCCCGAGAGAGTTTAGGGCTTGGCGGCGGCTCCATATCGTAAAACGCGATGAATCCTTCTGTCTGATTTTTTTCTCCCTGAACGTGAATATATGGAGTTGGAGTTGAGGTCGGTGCAGGTTTAGGGGGCCCACGAGGCAGGGGGGCACGCCCCCCCCCCACCCTCGTGGACAGGGTGTGGGCCCCCTGGTGCTGATTCTTTCGCCAGTATTTTTTATTAAATCCAAAAAGTTGCTCCGTGGATTTTCAGGTCATTTCGAGAACTTTTATTTCTGCACAAAAATAACACCATGGTAGTTCTGCTGAAAACAGCGCCAGTCCGGGTTAGTTCCATTCAAATCATGCAAGTTAGAGTCCAAAATAAGGGCAAAAGTGTTTGGAAAAGTAGATACGACGGAGACGTATCAACTCCCCCAAGCTTAAACCTTTGCTTGTCCTCAAGCAATTCAGTTGATAAACTCAAAGTGTTAAAGAAAAACTTTTACAAACTATGTTTGCTCTTGTTGTTGCAAATATGTAAAGCCAGCATTCAAGTTTTCAGCAAAGATTATGAACTAACCATATTCACAATAACACTTAGGTCTCATGTTTACCCATATTAATGGCATAATCAACCAGCAAGCAATAATAATAAAACTTGGATGACAACACTTTCTCAAAACAATCATAATATGATATAACAAGATGGTATCTCACTAGCCCTTTCTGAGACCGCAAAATATAAATGCAGAGCACCTTTAAAGATCAAGGACCAACTAAACATTGTAATTCATGGTAAAAGAGATCCAGTCATAGTCATACCCAATATAAATTAATAGTAATGTATGCAAATGACAGCGATGCTCTCCAGCAGGTGTTTTTTAATAAGAGGGTGATGACTCAACATAAAATTAAATAGGTAGGCCCTTCGCAGAGGGAAGCAGGGATTTGTAGAGGTGCCAGGGCTCGATTTTGAAACAGGATAAATAATATTTTGGTTGGCATACTTTCATTGTCAACATAACAACTGAGAGATCTCGATATCTTCCATGCTACACACATTATAGGCGGTTCCCAAATAGAATGGTAAAGTTTATACTGCCCCACCACCAACAATCATCAATCCATGGCTTGCCCGAAACAATGGGTGCCTCCAACTAACAACAATCCTGGGGGAGTTTTGTTTGTAATTATTTTGATTTGATTTGAGCATGGGATTGGGCATCTCGGTGACCAACCATTTTCTCGTGAATGAGGAGCGGAGTCCACTCCTCTTGAGAATAACCCGCCTAGCATGGAAGATACAGACAGCCCTAGTTGATACATGAGCTTCGAGCATACAAAACAGAATTTCATTTGAAGGTTTGGATTTTGGCACATACAAATTTACTTGGAACGGCAGGTAGATACCGCATATAGGAAGGTATGGTGGACTCATATGGAATAACTTTGGGGTTTATGGAGTTTGGATGCACAAGCAGTATTCCCGCTTAGTACAAGTGAAGGCTAGAAAGAGACTGGGAAGCGACCAACTAGAGAGCGATAACAGTCATGAACATGCATTAAAATTAATCAACACCGAGTGCAAGCATGAGTAGGATATAATCCACCATGAACATAAATATCGGGAAGGCTATGTTGATTTTGTTTCAACTACATGTGTAAACATGTGCCAAGTCAAGTCACTCGAATCATTCAAAGGAGGATACCACCCTATCATACCACATCACAACCATTTTAATAGCATGTTGGCACACGAGGTAAACCATTATAAACTCCTAGCTAATTAAGCATGGCATAAGCAACTATAATCTCTAATTGTCATTGCCAACATGTTTATTCATAATAGGCTGAATCAGGAACAATGAACTAATCATATTTACAAAAACAAGATAGGTCGAGTTCATACCAGCTTCTCTCATCTCAATCAGTCCATCATATATCATCATTATTGCCTTTCACTTGCACGACCGAACGGTGTGGATAATAATAACAGTGCACGTGCATTGGACTAAGCTGGAATCTGCAAGCATTTAATTCAAAGGAGAGGACAAGGTAATATGGGATCTTGGTTAAATCAGTAATAATGCATATGAGAGCCACTCAACATTTTTATTATGGTCTTCTCCTCTGGACCCCCAAAGAAAAGAAAAGAAATAAAACTATTTACACGGAAAAGCTCCCAACAAGCAAAAGAAGAATGAAAAATCTTTCGGGTTTTTCTTTTTATTACTACTACGAGCATGGAAAGTAAACTAACTATTTTTTTGGTTTTCTTAAGGTTATTCAAACACACAAGAAGAATGCGAGAAAAAGAAAATAAACTAGCATGGATAGTACAATGAAAAAGTATGAACACCGACAACTAGAATGAGTGTGTGAACATGAATGTAATGTCGGTGAGAAATATGTACTCCCCCAAGCTTAGGCTTTTGGCCTAAGTTGGTCTATGCCCATGGATCAGAGCTACTCTGTCCGGTGTACTGAGTAGTGTCATCTGAGTGCCACTGGCTGGCGATCTCCTCCAGATCCCACTGATAAAAGGGCGGTCGATAAGGATAGTGGTGGTTCTGGCTCAGACTCTGGGTCTGATGTCTGGCCCTGGTACGCGTAAACGGCCTCCGGCAAGACGAGAAACGTGCCTGAAGATAAGTCAAACAAAGAGGGTGCATGCAAGATAATAGTCTCACTGTGAGTTTTATGAAATCTCAAATTATACTTAAGCATCTTCTCATCATTTTTAACAATAAACTCATGCGCTACCATACTCTTATAATCTAGAAAAGTAGGGGGCAGCAGCTTTTCCTCTTTCTCATAATGCCTAATAGGTATCTTGAAGTGTTTAGCAAGGCGTGAAGCATAGATACCTCCAAATATGGGGCCCTTTGTACGGTTCAGACTTAATCGTTTAGCAACAATAGCGCCTAAACTAACAGTGTTATCACAAAATAAAGCATGGCACAAAATAACAATATCAGGAACACTAAGGTTTCCATAGTTCCCGCGGCCAATTAAGCATCTACTAGCAAATATTGCAAAGTAACGTAGAACAGGAAAGTGTATGCTAGTAATTCTTGCATCGAAAACCTTCCCTGTTTCCCCTACAGTGATCATATCAATAAATCCATCCACATCTCTACGATGTGGTTCCTCTATGCTGCCCCCGAATGGTATCTTCCAAACCGCACAAAATTCACATAGTGGCATCTCCCTAACCTCATCATATAAATGAAACTCCACTGAAGGTGGTGATTTCTTAGCATGAAAGTAAAAATTTTGCACAAAGGTATTAGTGAGTAAGAGATACTGGTCGAGCTGGTCATGGAGGAAGTCGGCGAGGCCCGCATTATTAGCCAAAGAATAGAAATCATCATGAATCCCAGCTGCTCTCAAGAATTCATCACAAGGCCATTCACACGGCCGAACTTCCGCGACACGAGGGAGATTATACTTGGGCTTTTTTATTCTCCTTACTTTGTTTATCCTTCGAGCTTTGCCTAGAAGAGCCCCTAAACAATCTCTTGATCATTTTCTGAAAATTTCTGAAATTTTTAGTAACTCAAAATAAAAGTGAATCAAACTCAACAAAATTGATAGCAACTACTCCCACAAGTGCCTAGAGACTATATCATGCATTAGAACTACTTGGGACCAAATAAATTTGACATGCAAGCTCAAGAATAAGGTCACCTAGACAGCAAAAATTTGCAATGAATAAAGCACTAGAACAAAAACTATTTGGACCTTTGGAGGAGTCACATACCAAAGAACAATCTCCCAAAGCAGTTTTGTGAATGGAGCTTTGAGCAAGGAGATCGAAAATGGCAGCAAGATGAGCTAGAACTCGTGCTTGAGCTGGTTGGTGATTTCTTTGGGAGGAAGAAGAAGAGTATGGGTGCAGGAATAAGTGGAGGGGGGCCACCATGGGCCCATGAGGCAGGGCGCGCGCCCCAGGGGGGGCTGGACCCTCATGGCCAGGTGCTTGCTCCCCCTGCTGTGTTCTCAGTGCCAGATATTCTCAAATATTATTTAATTTTCAGGGCATTTGGAGAACTTTTATTTTTGGGGTATCTTTTATTGCATGGATAATTCAGAAAACAGACAGAAAATACTAATTTTACTTTATTTAATCTAAATAACAGAAAGTAAAAGGAGGGTACAGAAAGTTGTGCCTTCTAACTTCATCCATCTCATGCTCATCAAAAGGAATCCACTAACAAGGTTGATCAAGTCTTGTTAACAAACTCATTCCAAATCGCATGAAACCGGAGAAATTTCGAAATGACACTAGGTTACCTCAACGGGGATATGAACATCCTCAATAAAAGAATATCATATTTCTTCTTGACAGTAGGAAGAGGAAATTCAAAACCTCCAATAATAATTGATGGAATTTTTCCAATAGAATTGATATTGTGAACTTGAGGTTGTTTCCTCGGAAAGTGTACCGTATGCTCATTACCATTAACATGAAAGGTGACATTGCCTTTGTTGCAATCAATGACAGCCCCTGCAGTATTCAAAAAGGGTCTACCAAGGATAACCGACATACTATCATCCTCGGGAATATCAGGAATAACAAAGTCCGTTAAAATAGTAGCGTTTGCAACCACAATAGGCACATCCTCACAAATATCGATAGGTATAGCGGTTGATTTATCGGCCATTTGCAAAGATATTTCAGTAGGTGTCAACTTATTCAATTCAAGTCTACGATATAAAGAGAGAGGCATAACACTAACACCGGCTCCAAGATCACATAAAGCAGTTTTAACATAGTTTCTTTTAATGGAGCATGGTATAGTTGGTACTCCTGGATCTCCAAGTTTCTTAAGTATTCCACCCTTAAAAGTATAATTAGCAAGCATGGTGGAAATTTCAGCTTCTGGTATCTTTCTTTTATTTGTAATTATATCTTTCATGTACTTAGCATAAGGGTTCACTTTAAGCATATCAGTCAAACGCATACGCAAAAAGATAGGTCTAATCATTTCAGCGAAGCGCTCAAAATCCTCACCATCCTTTTTCTTGGATGGTTTAGGAGGAACAGGCATGGGTTTCTGAACCCATGGTTCTCTTTCTTTACCGTGCTTCCTAGCAACAAAGTCTCTTTTATCATAACGTTGATTATTTGATTGTGGGTTATCAAGATCAACAGCAGGTTCAATCTCTACATCATTGTTATTGCCAGGTTGAGCATCAACATGAACATTATCATTAACATTATCACTAGGTTCATGTTCATCACCTGATTGTGTTTCAGCATCAGAAATAGAAATATCATTGGGATTCTCAGGTGTGTCTACAGCAGGTTCACTAGAAGCATGCAAAGTCCTATCATTTTACTTTTTCTTCTTTTTAGAAGGACTAGGTGCATCAACATTATTTCTCTGAGAATCTTGCTCAATTCTCTTAGGGTGGCCCTCGGGATACAAAGGTTCCTGAGTCATTTTACCCGTTCTAGTTGCTACTCTAACAGCTAAGTCATGTTTATTATTATTTAATTCATTGAGCAAATCATTCTGAGCCTTAAGCACTTGTTCTACTTGAGCGGTAACCATGGAAGCATGTTTACTAGTGAGTTTAAGTTCACCCTTGACTATAGATATATAATCACTCAAGTGTCCAATCATATAAGTATTACTTTTCAATTGTCTACCAACATAAGCATTGAAATATTCTTGTTTAGCCATAAAGTCATCAAATTCATCCAAGCATTGGCTAGCAAACTTAGTAGACAGGATTTCAACTTTATCATATCCATAGAGAGAATTTACCTTTACTACCCGTGTCGGGTTATCAAGACCATGTATTTCTTCGATAGGTGGTGTATCAAGGCCACGTATTTCTTCAACAGGAGGTAAATTCTTAACATCTTCAGCTTTAATACCTTTCTCTTTCATAGATTTCTTTGCCTCTTGCATATCTTCAGGACTGAGAAATAGAACACCTCTTTTCTTCGGAGTTGGCTTAGGAGTTGGTCCAGGAAGTGTCCAATTGTTTTCATTACTCAACATATTATTCAACAGCAATTCAGCTTGATCAACTGTTCTTTCCCTGAAAATACAACCAGCACAACTATCCAGGTGGTCCTTGAAAGCATCGGTTAGTCCATTATAAAAGATATCAAGTATTTCATTTTTTAAGAGGATGATCAGGCAAAGCATTAAGTAATCGGAGAAGCCTCCCCCAAACTTGCGGGAGACTTTCTTCTTTAATTTGCACAAAATTATATATTTCCCTCAAGGCAGCTTGTTTCTTATGAGCAGGGAAATATTCAGCAGAGAAGTAATAAATCATATCCTGGGGACTATGCACATAACCAGAATCAAGAGAATTAAACCAAGTTTTAGCATCACCCTTTAATGAGAACGGGAAAATCTTAAGGATATAGTAGTAGCGAGATTTCTCATCATTAGTGAACAGGGTGGCTATATCATTCAATTTAGTAAGATGTGCCACAACAGTTTCAGATTCATTGCCATAAAAAGGATCAGATTCAACCAAAGTAATTATCTCAGGATCGACAGAGAAATCATAATCCTTATCAGTAACACAGATAGGTGAAGTAGCAAAAGTAGGGTCATGTTTCATTCTAGCATTCAGAGACTTTTGTTTCATCTTAGCTAATAATTTCTTATGATCAGACCTATCATTGCAAGCAAGAAAAACTCTAGCAGTTTCTTCATCCATAACATAACCCTCAAGCACAACAGGCAATTCATATCTAGGGGGAGAATCTTCATCATCACTTTCATCAATATTATCAGTTTCAATAATTTCATTCTCTCTAGCCCTAGCAAGTTGTTCATCAAGCAATTCACCTAATGGCACAGTAGTATCAAGCATAGAAGTAGTTTCATCATAAGTATCATGCATAGCAGAAGTGGCATCATCAATAACATGCGACATATCAGAATTAATAGCAGAAGCAGGTTTAGGTGTCACAAATTTAATCATAACAGAAGGAGAATCAAGTGCAGAGCTAGATGGCAGTTCCTTACCTCCCCTCGTAGTTGACGGATAAATCTTAGTTCTTTCGTCTGTCAAGTTCTTCATAGTGATCAGCAGATATAAATCCCAAGTGACTCAAAGAATAGAGCTATGCTCCCCGGCAACAGCGCCAGAAAATAGTCTTGATAACCCACAAGTATAGGGGAACGTAACAGTTTTCGAGGGTAGAGTATTCGGCCCAAATTTATTGATTCGACACAAGGGGAGCCAAAGAATATTCTCAAGTATTAGCAGTTGAGTTGTCAATTCAACCACACCTGGATAACTTACTATCTGCAGCAAAGTGTTTAGTAGCAAAGCAGTATGGAAGTAACGGTAACGGTAGCAAAAGTAACAACATCAGTTTTGTAGTAATTGCAACAGTGGCAACGGTAAAGTAACTAAGCAAAGAGCAATATGTGAAAAGCTCGTAGGCATTGGATCAGTGATGGATAATTATGTCGGATGTGATTCCTCATGTAATAGTTATAACATAGGGTGACACAGAACTAGCTCCAATTCATCAATGTAATGTAGGCATGTATTCCGAATATAGTCATACGTGCTTATGGAAAAGAACTTCATGACATCTTGTGTCCTACCCTCCCGTGGCAGCGGGGTCCTATTGGAAACTAAGGGATATTAAGGCCTCCTTTTAATAGAGTACCGGACCAAAGCATTAACACTCGGTGAATACATGAACTCCTCAAACTACGGTCATCACCGGTAAGTATCCCGATTATTGTCACTTTGGGGTTAACGGATCATAACACATAATAGGTGACTATAGACTTGCAAGATAGGATCAAGAACTCACATATATTCATGAAAACATAATAGGTTCAGATCTGAAATCATGGCACTCGGGCCCTAGTGACAAGCATTAAGCATAGCAAAGTCATAGCAACATCAATCTCAGAACATATGGATACTAGGGATCAAACCCTAACAAAACTAACTTAATTACATGGTAAATCTCATCCAACCCATCACCGTCCAGCAAGCCTACGATGGAATTACTCCCGCACGGCGGTGAGCATCATGAAATTGGTGATGGAGGATGGTTGATGATGACGACGGCGATGGATTCCCCTCTCCGGAGCCCCGAACGAACTCCAGATCAGCCCTCCCGAGAGAGTTTAGGGCTTGGCGGCGGCTCCGTATCATAAAACACGATGAATCCTTCTCTCTGATTTTTTTTCTCCCTGAACGTGAATATATGGAGTTGGAGTTGAGGTCGGTGGAGCTTCAGGGGGCCCATGAGGCAGGGGGGCACGCCCCCCACCCTCGTGGATAGGGTGTGGGCCCCCTAGTGCTGATTCTTTCGCCAGTATTTTTTATTAAATCCAAAAAGTTTCTCCGTGGATTTTTAGGTCATTCCGAGAAATTTTATTTCTACACAAAAATAACACCATGGCAGTTCTGCTGAAAACAGCGTCAGTCCAGGTTAGTTCCATTCAAATCATGCAAGTTAGAGTCCAAAACAAGGGCAAAAGTGTTTGGAAAAGTAGATACGACGGAGACGTATCAATGCATAGCAACGAGAGGGAAGAGTGTTGTCCACGTACCCTCGTAAACCGAAAGCGGAAGCGTTATGACAATGCAGTTGATGTAGTCGTATGTCTTCACGATCGACCGATCCTAGTACCGAACGTATGGCACCTCCGCGATCTGCACACGTTCAGCTCGGTGACGTCCCACGAACTCCGATCCAGCAAAGTGTCGAGGGAGAGTTTCGTCAGCACGACAGCGTGATGACAGTGATGATGATGCTACCGATGCAGGGCTTCGCCTAACCACCGCTACGACATGACCGAGGTGGATTATGGTGGAGGGGGCACCACACACGGCTAAGAGAGATCAATGATCAACTTGTGTCGTCTGTTGTGCCTTTGGGGTGTCCCCTGCCCACGTATATAAATGAGGGTGGAGGAGGAGGCCGGCCCTAGAGGGGGCGCACCAAGTGTGTGGAGTCCTACTAGGACTCCCAAGTCCTAGTACGATTCCCCTTTTCCTTTCCGGAGTAGAAGAGAAGAAAGAGGTAAAGAGAGAGGGAGTAGGAAAGGGTAGGGGGCGCCACCCCCTTTCCCCTAGGCCAATTCGGACCCATGGGGGGGGGCGCGCCTCCTTCCCTTTGGCATGCTTCCTCTATTCCCGTATGGCCCAATAAGGCCCAATACTTCTCCCGGCGAATTCTCGTAACTCTCCGGTACTCCGAAAAATACCCGAATCACTCGGAGCCTTTCCGATATCCGAATATAGCCTTCCAATATATCGATATTTACGGCTCAACCATTTCGAGACTCCTCGTCATGTCCCCAATCTCATCCGGGACTTCGAACAAACTTTGGTCATCAAATCACATAACTCATAATACAAATCGTTGCAGAATGTTAAGCGTGCGGACCCTATGTGATGTAGGGCGAAACCCTATGGTGACGATCTTTCAGGTTTGGAGTGGATCCTATGGGAATCATGAAGAACACGTGGAAGCACAAAGTGGGAAACACGGGGAAAACGAGAGAGAATCACGAAACTGACATGGAATCAATCACACGAGTGCTAGATCACCGAAAGCAAAGAGTAACACATGATCCACAATCAACAAAGGTAAGGATACAAAGGAACCGTTCTTCTCCGTATGGAGGTCTTGATGGTCTTCCCTAGAAAGGGGTCTTGAATCTGCTTGGGGGATCTTCTCCAAAGAGGTCGTGAACTCCAAGGAGAAGTAACCAAGTGGATGAGTAAGGCTCTCACACAAATATGAGCTAAACCAATGCTAACCCTAAAACGTACGGGATGAGGGAGTATATATAGTTTACGGGGCAGAAGGGTACACGGCCTTCGGCCCAAGTGGCTGCGCGCAGGCAGGGCCGGAAGTTCCGGGCTAGGACAGAAGTTCCGGGCACCGGAGGTTCCGGGCAAGGTCCGTCCTAAGCCGAAAGTTGGCGCGGGTGAAGCTGGGCTGGCGTCCGGGGGCCGGAGGGCCCGGGCAGGCCGGAAGTTCCGGTGGCCGGAAGGTCCAGGCCAGGTTCCGAGCAGGTTCCGGGCTAAGCAGAGAGTTAACATGCCCAGGTTGGTCGATGTCGAAGGAGGCCGGAAGCTCTGGGTGGGCCGGACGTTCCGGGGGCCGGAAGTTCCGGGCTCTGGCCAGAAGTTCCGGGCTGTCCAGAGAGTTGACGCCTGTCGCTTCTTCTTCAGCGTTGTACCTGATCACACACAGAGTTTCCGTCTGAGGTAGTAGCCATATCTCGTGAGTAGGAAGAGGGATTTCGGAGAGGAGCGAGTTCACCTTATCTTCAATAGCCTTAGCTCGAGCTCGTGTCATGGGTCCAAGTGGTGTTGAGGGAGATGTAGATGCGTCCATGGGGATGAGCGAGGGATGCTCCACATCATCTCCCCCTCCCCTTGGGAGAGATCCGACCTCGGATCAAAAGCTTCATCTCCATGGTATGGCGCGAGGTCCTTGACGTTGAAGATGTCGCTCATATTGTACTTGCCTCGTGGTAGGTCGATCTTGTAGGCATTGTCGTTGTAGCGTGCTAGCACCTTGAAAGGTCCATCGGCTCGAGGGAGAAGCTTGGACTTGCGTTCGTTGGGGAAGCAGTCCTTGCGAAGGTGTAGCCACACTAGATCACCAATGTCGAAGACCATGGGTTGCTTGTTGACGTTGAGCTTGGTTGCGAGTCGTTGTACTTGTCGCTCGATGGTGTGCCTTGTATCTTCATGCATCTTCTTAATGTAGCTTGCACGAGCACTTGCGTCGATGTTGGTGCGCTCTTGTAGAGGAAGAGGTAGAATGTCCAATGGGGACAATGGGTTGAAGCCGTAGACGACCTCGAAAGGGGACTTGCCGGTAGTCGAATGTCTTGCACGGTTGTAGGCATACTCGGCGATGCGTAGACATTCCTCCCACTCCTTGATGTTCTTCTTAATCAACACGCGAAGTAGAGTGGAGAGTGTACGGTTCGTCACCTCCGTTTGGCCGTCGGTTTAAGGATGGTATGCCGAAGAGAACAATAGCTTGATTCCGAGCTTGGCGCATAGTGTCTTCCAAAAGTAACTCAAGAACTTGACGTCGCGGTCGAAGACGATTGTCTTTGGGACTCCATGGAGACGCAAGATTTCCCTACAAAAGAGATTTGCCATGTGTGAAGCATCGTCTATCTTGTTGCAAGGAATGAAATGTGCCATCTTAGAAAATCTATCCACAACAACAAACACAGAATCCTTTCCATTTTGAGTTTTGGGCAAACCAAGTATAAAAGCCATGCTAATGTCTTCCCAAGGTTGATAAGGAATAGGAAGGGGCATGTAAATACCATGGGATTGAGCTTTAGACTTAGCTTTGCGACATTTAGAGCACCGGTTGGTGAAGCGTGAGATGTCACGGGACATCTTGGGCCAATAGTAGTTCTTGGAGAGCGTGGCGAAAGTCTTGTCGCGTCCAAAGTGTCCCATGAGTCCGCCTCCATGAGCCTCTTGCAAAAGGAGCAAACGAAGAGAAGACTCGGGAATGCATAGTTTGTTAGCTCTCATAAGATATGCATCCTTGATATAATATTGTTCCCAAGAAGTATGCATCAAACACTTAGCATAAGGAATAGCAAAAGATGGATCATTAGCATACAAGTCTTTGATGTGCTCAAATCCGATAACATTCAACTCAAGTTTAGTGACAAGCGTGCATATGCGTGAAAGTGCATCCGCCACAACATTTTCTTTACCCTTAATGTACTTGATCACATATGGGAAAGATTCAATAAATTCACTCCATTTTGCATGACGCTTGTTCAACTTAGTTTGACCTTTTAAGTACTTAAGCGTTTCATGATCGGTATGGATGACAAACTCGTGAGGTCTAAGGTAATGTTCCGAAACATGTAGCACACGCACTAAAGCATACAATTCTTTGTCATAGATGGGATAATTAAGTTGAGCACCCGAGAGTTTTTCATTAAAATAAGCAATTGCTCGTTTTTCTTGCATCAAAACTCCGCTAATTCCGGTACCACTTGCATCACAATGAACCTCAAAAGTTTTCTCAAAGTTGGGCAAAGAAAGAATCGGAGCATGAGTAAGCAAGGACTTGAGCTCATCAAAAGCGGTGGATTGCAAAGATCCCCAAACAAAAGGAGCATTCTTCTTACTCAAGGCATGCAAAGGAGCGGCAATTGTGCTAAAGTTTTTCACAAAGCGGCGATAAAATCCTGCGAGACCAAGAAAACTGCGCACTTGTTGCAAATTGGTGGGTTGGGGCCAAGTTTTAATTGCCTTAATCTTGGATTCATCAACATGGACACCCTTGGAAGAGACAACAAAACCCAAGAAAACCACTTTGTCAACACCAAACGTGCATTTTTTCAAGTTTGCATAAAGGCGTTCCTTGCGAAGGGTTTGCAAAACAGTTCTAACATGATTAATATGCTCTTTCATGGTTTTGCTAAACACAAGAATATCATCAAAGTAAACCGCAACAAAGACTCTGATGTAAGGTCGAAGCACATGATGCATAAGATGCACGAAAGTACCGGGAGCTTCCGATAAACCCATAGGCATCACTAACCACTCATATAAGCCAAATTTGGTTTTGAAAGCAGTTTTCCATTCATCACCCTCTTGTATGCGGATTTGATAATAGCCACTTTTAAGATCAATTTTGAAGAAAAAGTTGGCTCCGCTAAGCTCATCAAGCATATCATCTAAGCAAGGAATGGGATGCCTATATCGAACGGTAATAGCATTTATAGGTCTACAATCTGAACACAAGCGGAAACTTCCATCGGGTTTAGGCACAAGTATAACGGGAACGGCACAAGGGCTTAGGCTTTCACGTACATGACCGTTGTCGATGAGTTGTTGTACTTGCCATTGAATCTCCTTGATTTCTTCGGGATTGACTCGGTATGGAGCTTTGTTTGGGAGAGGCGCTCCGGGGATGAGGTCGATTCGATGCTCAATGCCTCGAAGAGGAGGTAGTCCCGGAGGTAGCTCATCGGGGAAAACATCTTGGAATTCCTGCAAAATAGATTGAAACACTAAAGGTAGCTCGTGAGAGGTGTTAATTGTTGGCTCTCCATCCTTGCACACAAGGACAAAGTGCATCACACTCGATGGGTTCTCACACACTTCTCTCATCTCACTTTTGGTGGCAAATAGGATGAGCTTTTTCTCTCCAGGCGAAGAGGCGCTCAAGTTTGGCTTGTGGCTCTCACTCACTTTTGGGTGGGTCACTTTCTCACTCTTCTCTCCATGATGGGTAGCTTGCTTGTCGGCTATCACTTGACTAGGAGACATAGGTCGTAGCACATATTCTTTCCTGTTCATCTTGAAGCTATATTGATTGGTGCGCCCATTGTGGATGACACCACGGTCGAATTGCCATGGTCGACCAAGAAGGAGGTGGCAAACGGTCATTGGGACCACATCACACTCCAAAGTGTCCTCATAAGCACCAATTTTGAAGGAGACTTGGACCGTATGCTCGACTCGTATAGTGCCGGAGTCACTTAGCCATCGAACCTTGTAGGGGTGCGGGTGCTTCCTCTTGACCAATTGAAGCTTGGAGCATAGTTCTTTGCTTGCCAAGTTGTGACAACTACCTCCATCGGTGATGACCTTGACGGACCTTCCATTGATGCCGGCCTTTGTGTGGAAGATGTGGCATCGTTGGTCTTCTTCTTGTTGATGTTGAAGAGTCAAGACTTTGGAGACAACGAGAGCAGGGCTCGAATCCTCATCACAAAAGACTTGATCATCTTCATCCTTGTTCACGCGCCGGTGCATGGCCACTTGCTCAAGAGCTTACATCTCCTCATCACTCATGGAGTCGTAGGTACCATCATCGTTGAGGATCATGGTGCGCTTGTTCATGCATTGATATGACTTGTGGCCTCGGCCGCCGCAAGTGAAACACTTGAAGGAGCTTGTTTTGACGGTCTCATTGGTCGGAGTAGATGATGAAGCACGTGACTTGAAGTTGCTTGTAGTAGGAGGAAGACGACTTGAACTTGCCGAAGTTTTCTTGTAACTTGACTTGTCGTCGTTGCTTGGAGAAGGCTTGATTGATGTAGATGTTGGAGGAGTCGTTGAAGCTTGGATGTTGGAGAAACCATAGGTCTTGGATGAGTACTTGGCGTACTTGAAGTCATCTTGCACTTGACGTTCCGCCTTTGTAGCTTGATGCACGAGCTCAATGAGGTTGGAGTAGGGTTGGAAGTCGGCGATCTTCCTGATGGGATGATTGAGTCCGTTCAAGAATCTTGCCATTGTTTGCTCATCATCTTCCGTGACATTGGCTCGAATCATGGCAATCTCCATTTCCTTGTAGTATTCTTCAACACTCTTTGTTCCTTGCTTGAGGAGTTGTAGCTTCTTGAAGAGATCGCGGTTGTAGTAGGTTGGCACAAAACATGCTCGCATGACTTCCTTCATTTGAGCCCATGTGGTGATAGGTGGTTCACCTCTTGCTTCACGGCGCTCAAGGACTTGTTCCCACCATATGAGCACATAGTCTTGGAACTCAAGTGATGCCATAGCGATCTTCTTCTCTTCCTCATAGTTGTGTAAACGGAAATTTTTGTCGACCTTCAATGCCCATGAGAGGTATTCTTCGGGATCATTGCTTCCATTGAATTTGGGCATTGTGAATTTGAGCTTTCCATAGTGTTGCTCTTCATTGTGTTGTTGGCGATGGTGATGATGACGCCCTTGACGTGGAGGGTAATCCTCCTCATGTTGCTCTTGTCGTGGAGGAAGTCCATGATCAACTTGTTCTTGTTGACCTTGAGGTTGAGGTTGAGCTTGACGTTCTTGTGGAGGAGCTTGTGGAGCTTGACGTTGCACATGCGGTTGGTAGTTCCTCTCTTGGATTTCTTCTCGAAGGGCTTCTTCTTGATTGCGCCGTTCACGATTGCGGTTGGCGATGGCTCGACTTGATTCTTGAAGGGCACATTGCGCCTCAAGAGCTTGGGCTTCGCGTTGTTGTTGTTGATGACGTTGAGCCTCAGCGTCTTGTTCCTCTTGGTGTAGACGTGCTCATTCTTCCTCTTGGCGCCGTAGTCATTGCCGTTCTTGAGCTTGAGCAAAAGCGACTTGGTTTGATTGAGGACGAGGGACTTTCTCATCGACTTGCTCTTGTGAATGCTTGTCATGTAGCGGGTTGCGAGATGCATGACGATCTTGACGTGCGGCTCATCGAAGAGTGTTCGATGACGGTGTACTTGAGTTGGAGAAGGTGTCGTCGGAGTGTCGACTCGAGCGGCTCCGTCTTGAGGATGAAGAAGTGGAAGGATGTCGGTTCTTCATCAAGGCGCGGATATCGTCCATTCTTGCATCATTCTCTTGCTTGTGAGAGTCGAACTTGTTGTGAAGTAGTCTCTTGTACGTTGCTCGGAGAGTAGCAAGTCGGTGGCGAGGTTGTCGATGCGGTCGCTCATAGCTTGTTGCTCTTGGTGTAACGCCCTTTGAGCACCAAAGAGGTGGCTCTTTGTGACGAATGATGACATGTCGTCGCCGTTCTCGATGAGGGGTGGATTGGTAGAAGAACTTGGCCTATCCATCATTCCAAGCAAAATGTAAGTGGTAGTAGGAAAAGAACGTGTACCAAATGTACCTTGACCGAAGTTGAAGATGAATCATGTTCACTCAAATGCGGACAATGAAATAGCACTGTTGGTATCGATTCTTGTCGGTTCTCACACCTACACACGTAAAAGCTTATGGTGGAGCTTGGTTAGGATGGTGGCACAAAATTTGATGCAACAGTAAGTGAGCTTCAATAATGTTGGAAAAGGTTCACAAATTTGCAAATGCAACAAGTAGACCAAGCAAGTTAGGGTACACGGAAACACACACGCAAATAGATAAGTGGGATTGTGCAAACCAAAAGTGAGCCAAAATGTGGAAACCACGAAAATGCTCTTGTTGCACAATACTAGAGAGACGCTAGCACGATTGCACAATAGGTGGATACGGAACTTGTGCACAACCTACTAAGCAAAAATGCAACAATCTCTATCCCACGTATGCTATATGTATGGTATTTTGGTGCGATGATCCAAGATGATCCAATATGACAATCTTAATGTAGTAAGATGCTATGGTTCTTGTTCATAAGCTCTTTGCTTATCTTTCCTCTTTGCTTAAAAGCTTGTGTGGCTCTTTCACTTTTGAGCTCTTTTCTCATGCAAAACTTCACGAACCCAGATAGCAATTGTGTATGCGATGACAACTTTGTGACACACAAGTGGATCTCAAGATATGCACCACTATGGTATGGTATGTATGCTATGGAGTATGATCACTAATGTGCACAAGTCACGTTGCCGGCAATACTCAATGTCTAGTCTCGATGGGTAAGCTACGCAAAAATGGGGCAATGTGGTTATCAATGCAATTGCAAGGTATGACAAAGATGTCATCGATGTTACCGTCCTTGCTTATGGTTGAAGGTTCCAAACGGATGCGAAAGTAGATGGAGACGCAGTGCACGGTCTTCAGTACGTTGGCGAAGATGCCGCTGCACCGTGATCGGAGTTGCCAAAGTAGCGAAGGTGTCGAAGATGCACAACCTTTCTGTCTAGGCCGGAAGTTCTGGGCAAGACGAAAGGTCCGGGGTCCGGAAGTTCCGGGGATGGACGGAAGGTCCGGGGGCCGGAAGTTCTGGGGGTCGGGAATCTGCCAAGAACAGAGACTTCGGGATCGCGGATTTGGGCGGAAAAACTTGGGGGAAACCCAAATCCGAGGGGGAAAAGAAGAAATTAGAAGGGAGGAAGGGCAGGGAAGCTAGATCCACTCAAAGCAAAGCAAATCCATGGATCAAATCCAACAAAATCTCAACTCTCCAACAAATCACAAAAAAAAATTGGGGCTATTTTTGGTGAGGATTTTCGGATTTAGGACAAAAACAACAAAATCAAGCTAGAAAGAGATGGGTAGGGGCTCCAAAAACGTGATCAACGTGGTTCATGATACCAAGATGATGTAGGGCGAAACCCTATGGTGACGATCTTTCACGTTTGGAGTGGATCCTACGGGAATCACGAAGAACACGCGGAAGCACAAAGGGGGAAACACGGGGAAAACGAGAGAGAATCACGAAACCGACATGGAATCAATCACACGAGTGCTAGATCACCGAAAGCAAAGAGTAACACATGATCCACAATCAACAAAGGTAAGGATACAAAGGAATCGTTCTTCTCCGTACGGAGGTCTTTATGGTCTTCCCTAGAAAGGGGTCTTGAATCCGCTTGGGGGATCTTCTCCGAAGAGGTCATGAACTCCGAGGAGAAGTAACCAAGTGGATGAGCAAGGCTCTCACACAAATATAAGCTAAACCAATGCTAACCCTAAAACATACGGGATGAGGGAGTATATATAGTTTACGGGGCGGAAGGGTACACGGGCTTCGGCCCAAGTGGCTGCGCGCAGGCAGGGCCGGAAGTTCTGGGCTAGGACAGAAGTTCCGGGCGCCGGAGGTTCCGGGCAAGGTCCGGCCTAAGCTGAAAGTTGGCGCGGGTGAAGCTGGGCTGGCGTCCGGGGGCCGGAGGGTCCGGGCAGGCCGGAAGGTCCGGGCCAGGTTCCGGGCAGGTTCCGGGCTAAGCAGAGAGTTGGCATGCCCGGGCTGGTCGATGTCGAAGGAGGCCGGAAGCTCCGGGTGGGCCGGACGTTCCGGGGGCCGGAAGTTCCGGGCTGTCTAGAGAATTGACGCTTGTCGCTTCTTCTTCAGCGTTGTACCTGATCACACACAGAGTTTCCGTCTGAGGTAGTAGCCATGTCTCGTGAGTAGGAAGAGGGATTTCGGAGAGGAGCGAGTTCACCTTATCTTCAATAGCCTTAGCTCGAGCTCGTGTCATGGGTCCAAGTGGTGTTGAGGGAGATGTAGATGCGTCCATGGGGATGAGCGAGGGATGCTCCGCATTACTACGGGTTCGAGAACTATGTAGACATGACTGAGACTCATCTCCGGTCAATAACCAATAGCGGAACCTGGATGCTCATATTGGCTCCTACATATTCTACGAAGATCTTTATCGGTCAAACCGCATAACAACATACATTGTTTCCTTTGTCATCGGTATGTTACTTGCCCGAGATTCGATCGTCGATATCTCAATACCTAGTTCAATCTCGTTACCGGCAAGTCTCTTTACTCGTTCCGTAATGCATCATCCCGCAACTAACTCATTAATCACATTGCTTGCAAGGCTTATAGTAATGTGCATTACCGAGAGGGCCCAGAGATACCTCTCCGACAATCGGAGTGACAAATCCTAATCTCAATATATGCCAACCCAACAAACACCATCAGAGACACCTGTAGAGCACCTTTATAATCACCCATTTACGTTGTGACGTTTGGTAGCACAGAAAGTGTTCCTCTGGTATTCAGGAGTTGCATAATCTCATAGTCATAGAAACATGTATAAGTCATGAAGAAAGCAATAGAAATATACTAAACGATCAAGTGCTAAGCTAACAGAATGGGTCAAGTCAATCACATCATTCTCTAATAATGTGATCTCGTTAATCAAATGACAACTCATGTCTATGGTTAGGAAACTTAACCATCTTTAATTCAACGAGCTAGTCAAGTAGAGGCATACTAGTGACACTCTGTTTGTCTATGTATTCACACATGTACTAAGTTTCCGGTTAATACAATTCTAGCATGAATAATAAACATTTATCATGAAATAAGGAAATAAATAATAACTTTATTATTTCCTCTAGGGCATATTTCCTTCAAAAACGCCCCAGCCGCGCCCCAGGACACCGAATTCCGCCGTCTTGGCCCATTTTTGCGTATGGCGATCGCAGGCCCAACTCGGCGCACTGGGGGGCACTCGGGGGCTCTGGCGCAAGGGAAAGCGCTCCTGGGGCCACATTGTCAGGCGAAAAGTCAAGACACCTACCCAGATTCGCCTCTGACCCCCCGCGCTCTGCCACCACCCTGCGCCACCCTGCCGATCCCGGAGCCGCCCACCGCAGCTAGATAAATCATTTCCCGCCGGGAAAAATAAGAGGTTTCGCCGAGGCAGCCTCTCCGTCGCCGTCCAGGCAACTTTTCCGGCATTCCGTCCGCACAGGGCTTGTACACCGACGGGTTTGCGCCCTCCTCGCCCGCAAGGTGTTCGGTGATTTGCTCCGCCCGACGATGGACTCCGAAGATGAGGAGGCGCTCGCGGCGTTGCTGGAGGAGGAAGCCAAAGTCGACGTCCAGGAGCAGGAGCATCTCATGGTGCTCGCCGCCCTCTCCGGCCTGCTCGCGAGCAGTGAAAAGCCGCGGCAAGGTGGCTCGGCACCTGGGCTGGTGACAGCAAAGAACCGGCATCGTCTGGAAGGCTACTGCATGCTCTACTCGGACTACTTCGCCGACGCTCCATTGCATGGTGAGAAAACATTTCGGCGCCGTTATCAGATGAGCCGAAAGCTTTTCCTCAGGATTGTGAATTCCATCCGGGAGTTTGACAGCTACTTCAAAGTGCAAGATGGATTGCACCGGCACACTTGGATTCACCTCCATCCAGAAGTGCACGCCGGCTATGAGGATGCTTGCATACGGAGCTCCCGGTGATTCACTCGACGACTATGGGCGCATGGCCGAGTCCACCACCATTGAGTGTTTCTACAAGTTCTGCAGGGCAGTGGTGGTAGTGTTTGAACCGCAATACTTGCGAACACCCAATGGAGAAGACACTGCTCGGATCCTAGCACAGAATGCAACAAGAGGATTTCCTGGGATGCTTGGAAGCATCGACTGCATGCATTGGAAATGGAAGAACTGTCCATTTGCTTGGCAGGGGTTGTACAAAGGCGCCAAAGGCGGATGCAGTGTGGTACTTGAGGCAGTGGCCACACAGGACCTCTGGATTTGGCACTCTTTCTTTAGGATGCCAGGAACTCACAATGACATCAACGTCCTGCAGTGCTCCCCTATCTTTGCCAAGCTTGTTGAAGGTCATTCTACTCCGGTGAACTTCGAGGTCAATGGGCAGCAGTACAACAAGGGGTACTATCTAGCTGATGGCATCTATCCGAGATGGTCGACATTTTTGAAGACCATCTCAAGCCCTGTGCCAGGAGGCAAGAAAGCCTGGTTTGTGAAGGTTCAGCAGGCTTGCTAGAAGGATGTCGAGCGGGCATTTGGTGTGCTCCAATCTCGATTTGCTGTTGTCCGGTTCTCTGCTCAGACCTGGTCGAAAGATCAAATATGGGAGATCATGACTTGCTGTGTCATCTTGCACAATATGATCATTGAGAGCGAGCAGGAAGAGCCAGTGTTTAACACTGAACCATATTACAGGCAGGGTCATCTTGCCCAAGTTGATCACCAGCTACCGGCAACCTGGACTGACTACCTCAGTATGCGTTAGGAGATCCGAGACCCACAGGTGCATCAAGAACTGCAACACGATCTGGTGGCGATCTGGTGGAGCGTCTATGAAGGCTCAAGGGCGAGGCCGGGGCGACACGGGAATGACGTGTGATGAAATTTGAGTTTTTATTTGTTAAACTGTATAATTTGTATTGAACTATTTGATTTATGTGATGAAACACGCCGAAACACGCCGAACCATGCCGAACTATGTGACGAACTAATTAATTTCAATTTGTATGCGAAAATTCACGCCGAACACGCCGAACCGCGCCGAATATGGGCCGATTCACACAGATATCGGGCCATTTTTTGACACAATTGGGCCGAAAACTGGGCCAAAATCGGCGCCTGGGGGACGACAGCTGGGTGCCCAACCGGCCCCCAGCACCGAGTATACAGCCGGCTCACGCCCAAGCCACTTTTTTTCGCACCCTAGGGGGCCGAACGGCTGGAGATGCTCTAAAAATCTCTGAAGCAAAGAGGCCCGCAAACGGAAAGATGCCCAATCTCATTAGTTTTTGTGTGAACGTCATTGTCGTTTTGTGACAACACTGTTAATTAACACAAGTTACATGTACTCCCTCCGTTCCCTTTTAGTTTGTATATATTTTTTGTCTAAAGTTAAAGTATCTCTAATTTGATACTACCTCCATTCCTAAATATAGGGTGTATAGTTTTTGGCACGAAAATTAAAGAACACACATGGAGGGAAAATTTCACAAGCTTTGGGCGACATTACACATGACTAATTGACATGAGAAAATAGAGGAGCTTGCGTGATATAAGGAAATGTAAATAAATCCCTCAAAAAATTATCCAAACGAATGATGCAGTGCAATACACCTTATATTTCGGAATTTTTCTCAAAAATCTATACACCTTATATCAAGGAACGGAGGGGTGCAATCAAAACTTAGAATAGAAGAAAAAGAGTTCCCTCGGGACCCATCCCCTTCTCCTTTGCTTGTGTGACTATCATGAGAAGAATTCCATTCCAAGAAGTCAAATAACAAGAAAAAGAAACGAGGTCAAGATCCGTTGTTACCAGTACCGACGAAATGGAGAAAGTGTCCTCCGAAAACGCAATCTACTACATTAGTTGGTGTAGCCAAAGAAGTAAAATTTATAGAAAAAAGTATCAACATCCACAGTACCAATCAATGTCATTAAATTTGTTATAAAATTTAGTTTCATATTATGTATATTTGATATTGTAGATGTTGCTGTTCTTAATATAAATTTGATCAAACTTTCCAAAGTTTGACTGGACAAAAATCTTATACACAAAGTAAAAAGGAATGGAGGGAGTATATTTTTTTTTGGAAGTAATATGTATATCGTCAGAAGAAAAAACTCAAGTAATATGTACTGTAGACATACAGCGACGTGGACCAAAAGACAGATGCAAAATTTCTAGTGAGGTGCCACTATCTCACCAACCCCCACTGTCGGCGATTTTTTTCCGTGGTCCAATATATTGCACGTCCTTTTCAGCCATTCTATTTAATTCCATCGCTAGCTGTTGTCCCAGAATAATGGAGTACATAATTTTTTTTCAAGGTAGAATCATCGTATAGTTAAACATAATTATTATTTTTAGGACGCCGATAAGTGTCACGCGTGTGGTCGTTAGGAAGACTGCCCACACATTTTATATGGTGTATAAGAGGAACAGCCCACACACCTATGTATGGGCAAAACAAGTAATACCCACATACATCTTTTTTTTCCTCCCGACCCCTCTCACACGGCTAATTTTTTTTAAGTAGTATATTTTTTTTTATGAATTTTCATAAATATTACGCTGGGTAAATTTTTTTCAAAAATAATACACCGTCGGCCCGCTGCAGGCCAACTGGGCCTAGTCGGCCCACAGCAGGCCGATTGGATTCCAATCGGCCTACAGCTGGCCGACTGGCCCTGTCGGCCCACTGTGGGCCGACTGGAGCTAATTGGCTCGCTGTGGGCTAATTGTTTTGCAAAAAAATAGGCATAAAAATATATGTTTAAAAAATGTTAATCATGTAAATTAAATATGTTAAACGTGTATAAAAAATGTTCTTGATGTATATAAAAAATGTACAATATATATGCAAAAAAGTTGACTAAAAATATGTTTTATAAATTTTAATCATGTATTTAAAAATTGTTAAATGTGTGTATAAAAATGTTCCTTATCTATACAAAAAATATATAATGTGTATGAAAAAAAGTTGACACCAAAAAAATATGTTTGAAAAAAAAAATCATGTATTTGAAAAAATGTTCAACGAGTACACAAAAATGTTTCATGTATTGGAATGAAAGGTTAAACGTGTATAAAAAAATGTTCCAGCTCCGGATCCGGTATGGGAGCATCACGGAACTAAGTATAATTGGTTGCTCTTTTTGTATGGAACTAGAACATTTTTTTCAAACATCTTTTTTTGGTGTCAACTTTTTTTCATACACATTCTATATTTTTATATAGATAAGGAATATTTTTTATACACACATTTAACAATTTTTAATCATGTATTTGAAAAAATGTCAACTTTTCAAACATATTTTTTTGGTGTCAAATTTTTTTCATACACATTCTATATTTTTTATATAAATAAGGAACATTTTTATACACACATTTAACTTTTTTAAATACATGCTTAACACTTTTTAAAACATATTTTTTATGTCAACTTTTTTGCATATATATTGTACATTTTTTTTATACATCAGGAACATTTTTTATACACGTTTAACATTTTTTAATTACATGATTAACATTTTTTAAACATATATTTTTTATGCCTACTTTTTTTGCAAAAATAATTAGCCCACAGCGAGCCAATTAGCTCCAGTCGGCCCACAGTGGGCCAACAGGGGCCAGTCGGCCAGCTGTAGGCCGACTGGAATCCAATCGGCCTGCTGTGGGCCGACTAGGCTCAGTCGGCCTACAGCGGGCCGACGGTGTATTATTTTTAAAAACAAATTATCCAGCGTAATATTTATGAAAATTAATTAAAAATATATATTATTTAAAAAAAATAGCTCTCACACGCATGCGTGTGGGCGAAATAGATAACGCCCACGCGCCCAGTGGGTCAGGCCTCGTACCTCGTGGTCCCGCACGCCCCGCGTGACAGTCACCGCGCGCCCACAGTTGCCATGGTTCAGATCCTCGTTCGTTTAACTGCAGTTGCCATGTCGCTGAACTACGGTTGTCATATCGGACAACTACAGTTACCATGGTTGCTCAACTGCAGTTGCCATGTATGGTCTAGTCTACTGCAGTTGCCATGATTTCAAAACTTTAGGAGTTGCCACCTACTAACATAGGCAGTTGAGAGAGTTGTCATGTGCTCACAAGCACACTAGGGCAGTTGCCATGTAAAAGGAAGAGTTGCCATCTGCTTACGTGCACGCTAGGGCAATTGCCATGTACCATGCAAAAACACGTGGCAACTCGGGTAAAAGAGAGTTGCAATCTGCTTACGTGCACACTAGACAGTTGCCGTGTATCCTGCAAAACACATGGCAACTGACATGTTCGGGTAAGAAAAAAGAGAGTTGTCATCTGCTTACAAGCACACTAGGGCAGTTGTCATGTACATTGTAAAACACATGGCAACTAGCAGATTGGGTGTGGAAGAAGAAACGGCGCGTGTGGGCGAGATGGCAAATGCCCACACACCAGCCCTTGTGCGTTAGTGGAAAATGGTGTGTGGGCGAACAGCTGAACGCCCACACACCGGCCCCCTTCGTGTGTTGAAACGGCGGGCGACCGGGTGAACGCCAACACATCAACCCAGTCTTACATGACACTAAAAACATGTCAAGATTCGTACGCTCACAAACAAACGCGGATCCACGCGTGTGGGCGAGATGCAAACGCCCATACGTGTAGACGTTAGTGTTTTCATTTTCTTAACACAATACAATAAGCAGACACCTCCCCGCTCAAAAACATGCATCCTCTCCAATGGCAATGGCCAATGTCTAAATGTCTGCCGGTGCTGTTTGAGATGGTACATCGGCGGTGATATCTGCTGGCTGCATAAATACAGCACTAGGTCACATGTTTCAGCAGGAATGTCAGGAGTATCAGGTATTATGGTAGTACTAAAAAGTCTTTGTATTTAATATAAAGTTGTGTCATCTATTTTAAAAACGGAGGGAGTACTACTTAGAAAGTGGGGCTGCTCTTAAGTACTCCGTGCCATGCTTCATCCCCGTAAAAGAGAGGCAAAGCTTTCCACAAAAGCATCTTTTGCCTTCTTTATTTATGGTGGTGACACAGTTGGCTTGGCCTGGTTGCACTATCATACTACCATTCTACAAATAAAAAAAAATGGTACTAGCACGCAGGACTTAGTTTTATAGAAGAAGCCCACCCAAATGAGAAAATCAGAAATTCGACCTTGACAGGATTCAAACCCTGGCCGTAGGGTGCGCCACCGCCCACCCTTGCCACTAGGCTACAGCCTAGTTCTCCTACCATTCTACAAATAATAGCACTAGCTTTTTTTTCAAACATTAAAAGATATGCAGATCTCAGCTAACACTGCACAATAACAAGCACACCTCGTGCTAGAAATAACTTAATAGGATCATCATCAAGCTAATGCTCCCATGATGGTACGTAGTTAAGCAGAAAAAGAAAGAGAAACCGGACACCCGGATCGAGCTGTTTATTTTTGTTTTTCTACCCAAATATCAATTGAAAATTGGAAATTATTGCCGGTAGGGATTAAATTACTGTTCAGATATAGTACGGGCGGCTTTGTATAACAATTGATCCATGTGTGCAATGCCAATTGCCAAAAGTGATTGAATGACGATGATGTGGTTTGCTGGAGTTAACAGGCCTAATTTACGGTGGCCTTCCACTTAACATTGACAGCTGTTTTGTTTTTACGCGCACTGAAAGATGATCACTAATTGACCGTAATTGCGGTCCATGCATATGGTATAGGAGGACGATAATACGACATATATGTACTATGACTTTTCTCCAAAACAATGACATATGTATAATCTAAAAAAAACAATGACATATGTATAACTTGGATTACAATATCCGCGGGTCAAGTCTGGCAGATACGTATGTGTTAAATATCAACTCTTTTTGCCGACGAACTTACTCTGCTTCGCTACCGAACCTAGCGGGAAATGATATTTGTCGTGCATCGGATAAAAGGCATAATAGAAGGTGGAGGGGGGAGGGGAGGGTTAGATCTCGACCGTTACACATCAAATATTTCGGTACGAGCGTCATTTGTTTTTCACCGGCCTAGTCTTCTTTCTCCAAGCACCAATTATCATTTCACCGCCTCCACCCTCCCTGCCAAAACAACCTCATTGATGTCCTCCTCGATCTCACTGTCGTCTCCCAATTCTTTCTTCTAGCTTATCCTTCACCTTCCTCGACCATCTGTGCCACTGGATCTAGTTGGTCATCCGCCACCAGGCATCAACCAAAGGTTCCGAGGTAGGACACCGACACCCCAACAAGGCAATTTGTTTATGTCCGAGGGTGGAGCATCGACTTACCATCAAACATCGTCGAGTCCTCGGAGGGCGGCAGTCGCAGCTCCCCTCCCCTCCCCATTCCCTTCTTTCTTTCCTCCCCTTGCCGCAATCCCCCACGGATCAACGCGTTCGCTCCGCAAAGCCAGATAGCGAACGACCGTTGCTTAGTTTTCCAACAATAAATAAATAAACAAGGGGGAAAGATATTTTTTTTGTGGTTTTAATAAAATAAAAAGTTGTGCATCTGTCATATATTTTCCACCGACCTCGTCTTTTTTCTCGAAACACCAATTCTGACGTTACCGCCTCCAGCCTTCCCCAACCTTCCTCAGACAACCTTATTGATGTCCTCCTAGCTTGTCCGCCCACTATTTCTTCTAGCTTCTCCTTCACCTTCTCGACCATTTGTGCCACTAGATCTAGTTGGTCATTCATCACCATGCATCATCAACAAACAGGTTGCGCGGTAGGACACCGTCACCTCAACAAAGGCAGTTCGTTTATGTCTCACGGAGAGGCATCGACGTTACCCATCAAATACCAATGAATCCCCTGAGGGCAACGGTCACAACTCCCCTCTCCATCCCTTTCTTTCTCTTCCTCCCCTTGCCTCAACCCCCCACCGATCAACGTGTTCGCTCTATAACGCCAGATAGCGAACGGCCGTTACTTAGTTTTTCCAACAATAAATAAAGAAGAAGGGGGAAAAGATAAAACCATTTATTTTTTTGTGGTTTTAAAAAAATTCTTGCGCAACCAGATCCACAGAGGCGAGCGAGCATTCAGATCTCACCAACCGCATACCCCCGCACGCACCAACCAATCGCCAGCGGTTTATAAATAAGCCCACCCCTAAACCCCTCACCCTCGCCGTTCTCTGCCTCTCCTCCTCCCCGTTGCTCGCCGCCGTCCCCCTCCGCCTCCGCGCACCCAGGGTAAGCGACCCCTCCCCCTCCCCCGTGCACCCGTGAATCCGCACGCACGAGCGCACCCCCGTCCGCCCACATCCCGTCCGTTCCCCGGATCGGCCGTCTCGCGCGCTTTGAACGACGATCTGTGTTGGTAATCGGCCGTAGGATCGGTCGCCCGGCCACCGCCGGCGGGCCTCGTCCCGTAGGCGGCGCGGGTAGGCGACGCGGACGGAGAGCTCGGCTGCTCTGTTGGCAGTATCAGGGGCGGGAATGGGCTGCTCTGTTTCCGCGAATAGTTTTTTCCGGTGCCGTTGCGGAGGTCCGATCTGAGCCGATCGAGCGCTCAGATCCGATCTCCGGTCACGGAAATGGCCGAAGCGTTTCGGTGGGTTCGGATTAGGGGGATCTGGCGCTTCTCGTCGTTGAATTTTGATTCAGTATTTGTATTCGGGGAATTGCTAAATCTCAGTCGACTGAGACTATATTTATGGGATCTTACATGAAGATCCATGCAATTTTTATCATTATATTTTCTTACATATTATATCACTTGATTTGCACTTAGTTAAGTCTTGGTCTACTGAGACCTGGCCACACTATTATTTAGGCCCATGCTCTGTTTATCAGGTGCCCAGCCCAGTGGTTCTGGATCTGACCCTGAGCCAAGAGGTTTATCTCCTCGGATTTATTATTCTGTTAGCTGGAGATTTATTTATTTATTGTTAGTGCATCGGTACTGGCGTGTAGCTCAAAAGATCTGAAAATTCTGCTATTGGTGTCCATGCATGCACTGTCTGTTATAAACTTGGAATGTACTCTATGCTAGATTTGTCGATCGTTACTTATGTATTTGTCCAAGATCCACCTGTCCCACCCTTTGCTGGTGTGAGAGGGACACTGCCACCGCCACTGCCTCCCACCAATTGTTGTTAGGATTTATGTACCAACCCTGAGGCCTACATGGTAGTGGTTGCTGTTGGTACACCTAACCTACCTACCTGTATTGATTTAGTTCAGTCTTCTACTTTTGTTCTTTTAGACACTAGCAAATCAGGTGTATGATTCCATGCCTAATAAATTTCCTGTAAGAATATGAAATTTTAATGAATGCATTTTGTCGTTTGTTCACTATGTTGCTTGCAGAAAATTGTTACTGAAAAATTGTATTTTGTAGGTTAGTTTTCTCAGGTTATGTTTGAATTATAGAGATCCATAGTCTCAGTTGCAAGATCTGAATTCACTTAGTGAGATCAACCTGATTGTAATTCAATTGTTCAATTATTTATGCAGAAAGATGGCGTCCCACATTGTCGGATACCCGCGCATGGGCCCCAAGAGGGAGCTCAAGTTTGCCCTGGAGTCTTTCTGGGATGGCAAGAGCAGCGCCGAGGATTTGGAGAAGGTTGCCACCGACCTCAGGGCCAGCATCTGGAAGCAGATGGCTGATGCTGGGATCAAGTACATCCCCAGCAACACCTTCTCCTACTATGATCAGGTTCTTGACACCACCGCCATGCTCGGTGCCGTCCCAGACCGTTACTCATGGACCGGTGGGGAGATCAATTTGAGCACCTACTTCTCGATGGCTAGGGGCAACGCCACCGTCCCTGCTATGGAGATGACCAAGTGGTTCGATACCAACTAGTAAGTCCACCGGATTCTACCTAAGGTTGTTCTCACATACTTTATTTTGTATCTACTACTTTTACTAACCACATCTTTTACTATTACAGCCACTTTATCGTCCCTGAATTGGCTCCTAGCACCAAGTTCTCCTACTCTTCTCACAAGGCTATCAATGAGTACAAGGAGGCTAAGGCGGTATGATAGTAAAATCATATATTAGCTGACTTGCTATATCTTGTGAAATTTTACCTTTCTGATGATAGCCTGCCTAATTGTTATTTTTGAACACACAAGCGTTGTGATAACACCCTGATCACTCTAGAATGCTGCTGTGTTAATCAAATCTCAAGTGATAGCAGTAATAAACTATTTCTTATTCCTACATTTGCTTAACTGTTTTGAACTAGTAAAAAGAGTTGCAATTTACATTAAGATGCAGTTTTACATTGACATTGCAGAACATTCTCACTCTTGTCTGATCAAATTGGTTAATGGCCAACTAAGTAACTCTAATAATTACTTTATATAGTTGTAACATCTCATTACCATAGGTCCTGTGCTGAAAACCCTTTGAATGTAGAAAGTGTAGAATAGCAAAAATGAGTTTGCAGTTACTAATTATATTTTCACTACAAGCCCTGCAACGTGGCAATAGCGATGCTGGTAGGATTACATGATTTAGCACCAGGTTGTCAATTACCTGATTTGACAAGTTTCCAGTTACTAATTATCTGTTCATTATAATCCCTGCAATGTGGGAATAGTGATGCCAATATGATTACAGAGTTAAGCAGCAATTTCTGAATTTTGTGACGTTCACTCGGAAATGAATCTTCGTGTTTCTTTAAAGGTTGTTTGCGTGCTTGTATTGTATGTCTTATATTATGTGCACTCGCTACTCGTGCAGCTTGGCGTTGATACCGTCCCAGTACTTGTCGGACCAGTCTCATACTTGTTGCTCTCAAAGGCCGCCAAGGGTGTAGAGAAATCATTCTCTCCCCTTTCCCTTCTTAGCAGCATCCTTCCCGTCTACAAGTAAGCATAGAAATGAGTAAATTACTACTATTGCACCTAAATCATCAGTTGATAATTTGACTTATCATGGTTTTTAGGGAGGTTATTGCTGAGCTGAAGGCAGCTGGCGCTTCATGGATTCAGTTTGATGAGCCCACCCTTGTTAAGGATCTTGAATCCCACCAACTGTCTGCATTCTCTGCAGCTTACTCAGAACTTGAGTCGGCACTTTCTGGATTGAACGTTCTTGTTGAGACCTACTTCGCTGACGTCCCTGCAGACTCATACAAGTATGCTTCTTTTTTGTGCCAGTTTACCAATTTTAACCAGTTGTTCCTTTTATATACCCCTTTGTTGGAATATCACATTTAACCTTGACCGTGGTTTTGACCGCAACTTCAGGACTCTTACATCATTGAGCAGTGTGACTGCTTATGGTTTTGACCTTGAACGTGGAACCAAGACTCTTGAGCTTGTCAAGAGTGGTTTCCCCGCTGGAAAGTACCTCTTTGCTGGTGTTGTAGATGGACGCAACATTTGGGCTGATGACCTTGCTGCATCTCTCGCCACTCTTCAGTCTCTTGAGGCTGTTGTTGGGAAGGGTAAGCATGTTGTGCTATGTAGAAGTTTTCCTTATTATAGGCTTGCATCTACAATTTCCAGTTTCTAATTATGACATTTGTGCAGACAAGCTTGTCGTATCGACTTCCTGCTCACTCATGCACACTGCTGTGGACCTTGTAAATGAGACCAAGCTTGATGATGAGATTAAGTCATGGCTCGCATTTGCTGCCCAAAAGGTCGTTGAGGTGAACGCCCTTGCCAAGGCATTGGCTGGTCAAAAGGATGAGGTATGACGAACGTTTATGACCTTAATTTGCATCCTCTTGACTAGAGCCTGGTTTTCTTTTATATATTTCAGACAATGACTCGTTCATGTCTATATGTTATCATCTGCAGGCTTACTTCTCTGCAAATGCTGCTGCTCTGGCCTCAAGAAGGTCGTCACCACGTGTCACAAATGAGGAGGTCCAGAAGGCTGTAAGTAATCCATGCTTCAAAACTGCACATTCCAATTCTGTGCTGACATAACATGTACACAATCCATAATAATATATTTCTTACAGGCCACCGCCCTCAAGGGCTCTGATCACCGCCGCGCTACCACCGTTAGCGCTAGGTTGGATGCGCAGCAAAAGAAGCTCAACCTTCCGATCCTTCCCACGACCACCATTGGTTCATTCCCACAGACAGTGGAGCTCAGGAGAGTCCGCCGTGAGTACAAGGCAAAGAAGTGAGTAATATTCATAATGCCTCTTCATTAACTAGTTATATTTTGTCTGTTGCTCATAAATGAATTGCGTTTCAGGATCTCTGAGGAGGAGTACACCAATGCCATCAAGGAGGAGATTAGCAAGGTTGTTAAGATCCAAGAAGAGCTTGACATTGATGTGCTTGTGCACGGAGAGCCTGAGGTCAGTATCCTTGTGTCATCGATGTTCTGTTTGAGAAAATATCTTCTTATTTTCTCAAGCACAAAATGTAATGACTTATTTTTGATATCTTGAGATGTCTGATTCTGTGTTTGACCGACTTGATATGCATTTCACAGAGGAACGATATGGTTGAGTACTTCGGTGAGCAGCTCTCTGGTTTCACGTTCACTGCCAATGGTTGGGTGCAATCTTACGGATCAAGGTGCGTCAAGCCACCGATCATCTATGGTGATGTGAGCCGCCCCAACCCCATGACCGTCTTCTGGTCCAAGATGGCGCAGAGCATGACTGCTCGCCCAATGAAGGGTATGCTGACAGGCCCTGTCACAATCCTTAACTGGTCTTTTGTCAGAAATGACCAACCGAGGTTAGTAGCTTCCTCAAATAATGTTTGCGACATGTCGAGGATAGCACTTGCCTTTAGTGGCTAACATGTCGATTCATATCTTATCAGGTTTGAGACTTGCTACCAGATTGCTCTTGCAATCAAGAAGGAGGTCGAGGACCTTGAGGCTGGTGGTATTCAGGTTGGCACTGTTGTATTTGTTTCGCATTTAAGCAACAGGATCCATGCACAGAATGAGTGTACCTGGGATTTTTTCTAAATGGTTCCGTTTGCAGGTTATCCAAATCGATGAGGCTGCTTTGAGAGAGGGTCTGCCACTCCGCAAGTCGGAGCACGCTTTCTACTTGGACTGGGCCGTGCACTCCTTCAGGATCACCAACTGCGGTGTCCAGGACACCACCCAGGTAAAAATCTGCTTGACCTGTATACGGTGTAGCCTTGCAGGAACCTACTACCTTTCTTCTGGATCATTGCATTGCAGCTGACACATTCTCTCTCAACAGATCCACACCCACATGTGCTACTCCAACTTCAACGACATCATCCAGTCCATCATCAACATGGACGCCGATGTGATCACCATCGAGAACTCGCGGTCCGACGAGAAGCTTCTCTCCGTCTTCCGCGAGGGCGTGGTGTACGGCGCCGGCATTGGCCCGGGCGTGTACGACATCCACTCCCCCAGGATCCCGTCCAAGGAGGAGATCGCCGACCGTGTCAACAAGATGCTCGCGGTGCTCGACACCAACATCCTGTGGGTGAACCCCGACTGCGGTCTCAAGACCCGCAAGTACGCCGAGGTCAAGCCCGCCCTCACCAACATGGTCGAGGCCGCCAAGCAGATCCGCGCCGAGCTCGCCAAGGCGCAGTAAGCCGTATAGCAGCTCCCCCATTTTAATTGCAAGGAGGATGTCGCCACCATAGCCGTGTTTACTTTGAATAATCTGGGTCTCTGTATCCACCTGTTGGTTAGGCTAGTTTGTTTCTCGGCGCGGCGCGGCGCCATGTGCTCATCCCTTTGATTTGGTGGTTTTTGAGGCGGTTGTCGGTGTGTATTGTAAACTGAGTGGCGAATTGTTCATCATCTAAGTCTTGAGTTTGTTACGTTACGTTTTCAAATTACAAAATTTCTCCGGATGTTCTTGTCTTGGCTGTGTTGGTGTAACGCCTTCAGGTTCAGTCCAGCAGTTAACTGAACCCTGAAGCGTACAGTGAGGCACTCAGTGCAATTGTAGTGTTGGGCCGCGGCCATGTAAGCGTGTGTGTGCAAGTGTGGCCTTGGGCCAGACTTAAAGTAGATGTGGTACTCTGAGTCGGGGCACGAATGAGATTAAGTCTGATTCCCATCTCTCCCCGAGCCCTCTCTTCTCACCTGTTCCCTTCTCCTCCCTTCTCCTGATCCCCTTCTCAAACCCTCTCCCATCATCGGGTTATTACAGTTGGTAAT
>NC_041389.1:23504585-23512069 GCF_002162155.2 Triticum dicoccoides | reverse complement strand
CACGCGGCTGCAGATCTCGTATCCTCTCGATCGACCTGTAACATTCACCGTGTAGGTGCGAATTGCTCCGGCGAATTGCACGAAATCCTGCACGGGGTTACGTCCGATTTGGAGTGAGATCACGGCGCCGTCGTCGAAGCCTTTGGCACGCATACAGGAGGAAGAGTTGGAGAAACAACGTGTTAACACGCATACAGGAGGAAGAGTTGGAGAAACAACGTGTTCAGCGACACTGTCCAGCACTAGTGGGACGTCCACCACCAGCTGCGCCAGCACCCATTCCGGCTCGCGGGGTCGTGCCACCGCGTCAAGGGGGCGACGAGTTTGGCTGGGAGCGTCAGCTGCGCGATTTTAGACGCGCCAATGGCCTCTGTTTTCGTTGCGGGGACAAGTACTCCCGGAAACATCAGTGCAAGGGGACGGGAGTAATGATGATGATCGAGGTTGGTGATTATGGGGAAATTCTCTCAGATGACACAGTTCACGCCTTGCAATTACTGGAGCCACCCGCTGCCCAGGATGCTGAATGCTGCTCGTTGTCCCAGCATGCCGTCACCGGGGACGAAGCCCCTTCCACCATTCGCCTTCGTGCCATGGTGGGAGACCAAGTTATGCTGCTCTTGGTGGACTCCGGAAGCACACACAATTTCGTCAGTGGCTTTTGTCAGTCGCTTGGGCACCGTAATAGAATCACTCCCGCCAGTCTTTGTGCGTGTCGCCAATGGGCACCGGCTGCACTGCGATCGCATAGTGCGCAAGCTCTCTTGGCAGGTGCCGGGGCATACCTTCCACACGGATCTCCGCGTGCTTCAACTCAGTGCCTATGATGGGGTGTTGGGCATGGATTGGTTGGGCGCGCACAGTCCGATGAATTGCCACTGGCTAGAGAAGACGATTGCATTTGAAACAGAGGGCAAGCTTGTGCATTTACAAGGGGTCAAAACCAAAGACCTGCCTCCAATCTCCGAGGTCGATGCGTATGAGCTTCATCGTATGGAAGTGGCTAATGACATCTGGACTGCGGCCTTGGTAACTATGGAACCGCAGAGCAAAGCACCACCAGCCCCTGTACCACCAAACATTCAGCGAGTCTTACCGGAATATGCAGACGTGTTCTCTGAACCCAAGACTCTGCCACCGCGCCGTCAGTACGACCACAGGATCAATTTGGAACCAGGCGCACCACCAATCAACACCCGCCCTTACCGTTACTCACCCGCGCAGAAGGATGAAATCGAGAAGCAGGTGCGCGACATGCTGGACGCTGGTGTCATCGTGCACAGCATGAGCCCCTACGCTGCTCCTGTCCTGCTGGTGAAGAAGAAGGACGGTAGTTGGAGGTTCTGCATCGATTTTCGTTGCCTCAACCAAGTTACTGTCAAGAACAAATTTCCTCTTCCCGTCGTGGACGAACTTCTCGATGAGCTGGCCGGCGCCGCCTACTTCTCCAAGATTGACTTGCGCGCCGGCTACCACCAAATATGCATGCGCGCCGAGGACGAAGAGAAGACGGCTTTTAAGACCCACCATGGTCACTTCCACTTCAAAGTGATGCCGTTCGGCCTCTGCAATGCGCCGGCAACATTCCAGTGCCTTATGAACTCCATCTTTGCCAGCTACAGCTGTAAGTTTGTGATCATCTTCCTTGATGACATCCTAGTTTTCAGCATTGACTTGCAGGAGCACGAGGAACACCTACGGCTGGTGCTCGACACGCTACGGCAGCACGAGCTCTACGCCAAGGAGTCCAAGTGCACGTTCGCGCAACCCAACATCGAGTACCTCGGCCACATCATCTCCAAGGAGGGTGTCGCTACCGATGCAAGCAAGACCAGCGTGATGCAAGCGTGGCCCGTGCCCACCAACGCCACGGGGCTGCGTGGGTTTCTCAGCCTCACCGGCTACTACCGGAAGTTCGTCGCCAACTACGGGGTGCTCGCCAAGCCACTCACCCAGCTCCTCACCAAGAAAGGGTTCCACTGGGACGAGCGCACCCAGGCGGCATTCGATCTGCTCAAGCAAGCTATGACCAGTACACCGGTGCTCGCCCTCCCGGACTTCACCAAGCCATTCGCCATCGAAACCGACGCATGCGACACGGGCGTGGGCGCCATCCTGGTGCAGGATGGCCACCCGATGGCCTACATGAGCAAGGCTTTGGGCATCAAGAATCAGAAGCTCTCCACGTACGAGAAGGAGTTCCTCGCCGTGATGATGGCCGTTGACAAGTGGCGGCCGTATTTGCAGCACGGTCCATTCGAGATTGTCACAGATCACAAGAGCTTGTGTGCCCTGGGGGAGCAACAACTTGACACCGAGCTGCAACGCAAGGCCATGTCCAAGCTTGTCGGCCTTCAGTTCTCCTTCCGGTACAAGAAAGGAGCCGACAATGGCTCCGCAGATGCGCTCTCACGGGTTGGACACCGACACGCGCTCTCTGTATGCCACCCCAATGGCTGCAAGAGGTGGCCAATTCCTACGAGACGGACGTGGCAGCACAAGAGCTGCTGGCTCAGCTCGCGATCCAGAGCCCCGACGACCAAGGCCGAGTCCTCCGGCAAGGCATCATACGTCAAGGCGACCGGCTCTGGATTGGCGCCAACACGGCACTCCAGACCAAGCTGATCGCGGCGCTGCACGATAGCGCCGTGGGGGGGCACTCCGGCATCGCCGCCACCTACCAGCGTGTGCGAAGCTGTTCTCCTGGACGGGCCTCAAGCGCGCTGTCGAGGACTACATCCATCAGTGCCGTACCTATCAGCAGGCCAAGCACGAGCTACGTCACCCCGCCGGCAAGCTGCAGCCGCTGCCAATTCCGATAGAACCATGGCATGACCTGACCATGGATTTTGTCGAGGAATTGCCTACATCGGAGGGATTCGACACGATCATGGTGGTGGTCGACCGTTTGACCAAGTTCTCCCACTTCGTGCCCCTTCGCCATCCTTTCAATGCAACGCAAGTGGCACGAGCCTTCTGGGACTCCATCATCAAGCTCCACGGCGTTCCGCACACGATCGTCTCTGACCGCGACAAGATCTTCACAAGCGCCATGTGGAGGGAAATTCGCGCAGCCGCTGGTACCAAGCTCCTATATTCCACAGCATACCATCCACAGACGGACGGGCAGAGCGAACGGGTGAACTAGTGCCTCAAGATATTCCTTCGCTGTGCCATCAACGACCAGCCCAAGCAATGGCGTAGGTGGCTTCCTGCAGCAGAGTTCTGGTACAATTCAACGCATCACTCTTCGCTTCGCTGCTCTCCGTTCAAGGCACTGTACGGGCGGGATCCCAACTTGGGAGGACTCCCAGCTTTCAGCAGCGAGCTGCCCACCGACGCAGCCACAGGCAACCTTGACTGGGCGGCACACACCGAGATGCTGTGAGGCCATCTCAATCGAGCCCAAGACCGTTTCAAGAAGCACGCAGACAAGCACCACTCTGAGCTCTCCTTCGCCGTTGGGGACCAAGTCCTCCTCAAGCTCCAGCCCTACGTCCAAGTCTTCGTCGCCAGCCGCCCCTGCTGCAAGCTGGCGTACAAGTTCTTTGGTCCCTTCACCGTCCTGGAGCGTGTTGGCAACCTTGCCTATCACCTGGAGCTGCCACCGAACGGGCGCATTCATCCAGTCTTCCACATCTCCCAGCTCAAGCCGTTCGTCCCCAGCTACACTCCCGTCTTCTCGGAGCTGCCAAAGGTGCCTGATCTGAAGACGACGCCACTAAAACCCATTGCCATCCAGGAACGCCACATGGTCAAGAAAGGAGATGCCGCCCTCACTCAGGTACGGGTGCAATGGTCCACTTTGCCAGCCGACGCAACCACCTGGGAAGATTACGACGTCATTCGGAAGCGTTTCCCTGACACCGAGCTCTGGGAAGAAGATGAAGCAGCTGCTCAAGGAGGGGCGACTGTAACGCCTTCAGGTCCAGTCCAGCAGTTAGCTGAACCCTGAAGCGGACAGCGAGGCACTCAGTGCAATTGTAGTGTTGGGCCGCGGCCATGTAAGTGTGTGTGTGCAAGTGTGGCCTTGGGCCAGTACTACTTAAGTAGATGTGGAACTCTGAGTCGGGGCATGAATGAGATTAAGTCTGATCCCCATCTCTCCCCGAGCCCTCTCTTCTCACCTGCTCCCTTCTCCTCCCACTAGTAGAAAAGGGGGCATTTGTCCCGGTTTGTAAGGGCCTTTAGTCCCGGTTCTTGAACCGGGACTAAAGGGTCGTTACTAATGCCTCCACCCTTTAGTCCCGGTTCTAACACGAACCGGGACAGATGGGCCTCCATGTGGCCACTGCGAGCAGCCCAGGCAAGGGGGCCTTTGGTCCCGGTTGGTGACATGAACCGGGACCAAAAGGCTTCCATGTGTCAGCAGCTGAGGTTTTTCTTTCTCTTTTTTTAAAAAAGTGGCTGGTTTAGGGGTTTTGGGGGTTAATTTTAGGTTGTTATTAGCTAGCTAATAGAGAGAAGTGTCCTCTCTTATATCTTCGTCCTTGGTTTACCAATGCTAGCTACTGCTATGTTCATTTCACCCGCTGATATATAATAACTCATGCATGCTCGCATCATACATCATCATATATAATAACAAGTCCTACTAATCATGCATCATCACACAACTTCTACTCGTTATTAATAACAAGTCATACGATCATCATCCTCATAGTCATCGAACCCAACCCTACATAATTGTTCTTAGCACATGATCATCAGTATTAGGTAGGACCTAAACACCCTTAAGGTAAAATAGCATAAAACAATATAGGCCCTGACTCTCCATTATGAAGAATGGAGATCATCCTGTCTCCAATTCTTGCGCTTCGCCTCCTTTTGCTTGCAAGAAGCTCCTTACGATTGTCCATACATTTTTTTCATTCTTTAATTGTCATGTCTCCACTTCTTTTAGAAATCCGGTATGGACAATTGAGATTCGTAGGACGACCTGGTTGTATGTTCAAAACATCAAGGCGACCCGTGCGTATACATCAGATGAGGCGCACAATCATTCGGGATTATCTGTTGAAAAACATAGTAATAACTTCGTAGTTAGCAATGATGTACTAGTTTTAGAAGTATTTAAAAAGATGCAGGGATGTTGTAATAGTAAAAAAAATCTTACCAGGGTATCTCCATGATAGTTACCGTAGTTCAACACGTGCACTAGTGGCACGTATTGACCATAATGTTGAGGAGTTCGATTATAGACATTGTAATTCTCAAGATCAGTACAAAATGTGATCAGATGATTTTTCTCCTTATAAGTTAATTCGGAGCCATCGGTGTAGTCTACCATTTTCTACACATTCTTTGAAGAATGAAAATAAGCTGTCAATGGAAACAAGATGTCAACTATTTTGAAATAAACAATATAAATTACTTAATAACTATGTTAAGCTCACATGGGGAAAGAATTGGAGGTGTATCCACAAGGACCCAAATGTCCATATTGTCTTGCTGGATTGTAGGATCACCAAGATCCATGGTGACAAGCATACCCTCATCAAAACCATACATCTTGCAAAGTGCTTCCCAATTTTTGCAACCAAAATTGGTTACACTCTCAGCATTGTACAACTTTACTTGAAAATCCACACCATGATGGGTCCTTAGGAGATTTTTTTGGTTTCCATACTTTCATGGTCTTGCATAACATGGGATAAGCTAGTCGAATTAGAAAAGATGAAAAATACACGTTAAAATAGTTGAAGTCATGCTTAATTACGAAAAAAACTATTGTCGTCATTGTGTACCGTATGAACATCGAAGGTCTCCTCGAGCTTAATGCTGAAGCCCCGATCTTCGTCCAGCTCAATGAACTTGTCGCACATACCTCGGTCGTCATGGCACCAATCGCACTCCCCCGGGCGGTTTTCGTCGTCCGAGTACGACATTTCTGGCCTAAGTTCATAATTCAAATATTAAATATATGTACTAAAAAACCTAAATTGGATCATTATTATTAATCACGGATTGACTATCGGTGATGGTACATAGCTCCTCCTTTCATTCCCGAGTCCATTATTACAACAAATTGTCTAGCACACGGGAATGAAGGAGAAGCTACCCCCACGACGGCGTGGATGATGGAGGGGGCTCCTAGATTTCTGCATAGAGTGCTCTTCAATTTTAGCATTCAAAGTAGGAGTACTTTTCTAATATGAGCATTCAATAAGCAAAACCAAATCGTAAAATAAAGTAGTATTCAAATTAGCATGCATTCAATTATAACCAAAAGTACATCATCTCTTGTGTCCGTACATCGTCGAATACTCCTCGAATACTATCATACATATAGCATCGCTAATTAATACAGCTAAAACCGTAGCGCCCGACGGGTATCATCGCGGATGGTGGACACCCAAAGATAAGGAACGATCACAGGATTATAGCTCCAGTGAGATCCCTGAAGAACCTGCCAGGTATTGTCGAACCTGCCCTCCAACGCAACCATGTAGCGACGGACGTGCTCGTCCTCCTCACTGACACGGTGACGTACCACCTCCGCGGTGTCCAGAAGCCTCGGCACCGTCACTGGCCCACGCGACCGCCACCAAACAAGGATCGGGTCAACAACGGGCTGCCTCCTCACCAACCTACGTCCCCCAGAAGGTAGCACCTCCCAATACCAGCCCGGTGGAGCCCAGTCCCGAACATGGCCGTGATCAAGCAGGCCTCCACCGCCAAGTCGACGACGACGAGGATGCGGGATAGGCATCGTCGACGTCGATGCGGGAACTACTTCTATATATAGTTAAATAAAGTAGTTTTATTAATTAAATCAACTAGTTCAACTACTAAGCACTTACTATAAATAAATAAAGTAGTACTTATTAAAAATAAACTACTTCTATATATAGTAAAATAAATTGGTTTATTAAATCAACTAGCTAGTTCAACTATATATGAAGCACTTACTATAAATAAAATAAAGTAGTACTTACTAAAAATAAACTAGTTTAACTATAGTTCTATTATTTTTCTAACTAATTTTTTCTATACATACACAATAAATTGACAAAGAAAATACTATGAACAAAAAAATCATTAAAATTCTATGAAAAAAATTACAACAGAAAAAAATCATAAAAATTTGACATCTAAATTACTTACACAATATGAAAAAAATTGACATCTAAATTACAACAGAAAAAAATCATAAAAATTTGACATCCAAATTACAACAGAAAAAATCATTAAAAAATCTAACACAATATGAACTAATTAATTACACAATATGAAAAAAAATCTAACAGAAAAATCTATGAACTACACATCTAACAAAAAAATCAATGAACTACAAAAAAATCTACAAAAAATCCAACAAAATCTAACTCAATTAACTACTACTAACATCAAATTAAATTAGTTGCTCACGGCGACGGTGTCGGGGACGGCGACGGTGTCGGGGACGGCAACGGCGACGGTGACGGCGACGGTGGGGTGCAACGCGGGGCGGCGAGGTGCGGCGCGGGGCGGTGCGGCGACGG
>NC_041389.1:23499901-23504282 GCF_002162155.2 Triticum dicoccoides | reverse complement strand
GGCGGGGCGGCACGACGACGGGCAAGGGCGGGGCGGCGACGGCGTCGATCGGGGCGGGGCGGGGTGGCGACGGCGACGGCGAGCCGGAGACGGACGGGCAGCCTGGCGGCGTCGGGGCGGGGAAGAGCAAACTGAACGAAATTTTGGCGAGTGCCAGATATATAGGCAGATCATTGGTCCAGGTTCGTGAGACAAACCGGGACTAATGCGACCTTTAATCCCGGTTGGTGGCACCAACCGGGACCAAAGACCGCTTTTCAGCAGCCCAAAGGGAGGGAAGCAGAGACCTTTGGTCCCGGTTGGTGCCGCAAACCGGGACAAAAGAGAGGCATTGGTCCCGGTTGGTGCCTCCAACCGGTACCAATGCACCCCTTTAGTCCCGGTTCGAGCCAGCAACTGGGACTAAAGGCCTTGCACTGGCACGGTGCAGTGGGATGTTTAGTCCCACCTTGCTAGCTGAGGAGCGGCTGCACCTGTTTATAAGTGCAACTCTGCCCTCCCATTTGAACTTCTCACTATTGCAGGCCTACTGGCCTAAACTTGTGTCTCTGCCTGTGGGTCTACTGGGCAGTCTGCGGGCCTGGATCCTAGCCCAATAAGGTTTCTAGTCGTATTCAGGCCGTGGTGGCCCAGTAGGTGGCAATTTTTTTTATTTTTCCCTTTTTTTGTTTTATTTTTTGCTTTATTTATTTTATGATAATTCTTTTTTGCTATTAAAGTTTGTAACAAAATTCTAATTAATTATTTATTTTCTTTTATGATAATTCTTTTTGCTTTTAATGTTTTGAACAGAATTCTAATTACTTATTTATTTTCTTTTATGATAATTCGTTTTGCTATTAAAGTTTGTAACAAAATTCTAATTACTTATTTATTTTCTTTTATGATAAATCTTTTTGCTTTTAATGTTTTGAACAGAATTCTAATTACTTATTTATTTTCTTTTATGATAATTCTTTTTGCTATTAAAGTTTGTAACAAAATTCTAATTACTTATTTATTTTCTTTTATGATAATTCTTTTTTGCTTTTAATGTTTGGAACAGAATTATAATTACTTATTTATTTTCTTTTATGATAATTCCTTTTGCTATTAAAGTTTGTAACAAAATTTTATATAATTTTAATTTCAATAATACTAGAGAGGTTTATAAAAGCTTTTTAGTTGATTCCTTCTGTACCAGTTCTAAGGCTGTTACAAAGGCATTTTATTTGGTACAGGTTTTAAGGCGACCTTTTAGTACCGGTTCGTGGCATGAACCGGTAAAAGAGTTTTTTAGTTGATTCTTGTTGCAGCTGTTTTTTAGTCCTACCTCGCCAAGCGAGAGGCACTCGCAGCGGTTTATAAGCCCTTGAGTGCAGAGACGATGCAGAAGAGGCTCAATGCTAACCTGCACGTTGCTTAGCTTCAAGCCTTGAGGAATAGGGTAGACTGCACGGAGCTATGTGCAGTGCAGTTTACACTATTCTGAAAGGCTTGAAGCTAATTAACGAGCATTGCGCCTATTTTTTATTTTTAATGACTTATTACAACTCAAAAATAAATAGAAAAAAAATAAATATAGCAGAAAAGAAAAAAAACTATATAAAAAACTACTCAACGAGGACCAACCCTTTAGTCCCAGTTGGTGGCACGAACCGGGACTAAAGGGCTGCCTTTGGTCCCGGTTCAAGTCACCAACCGGGACCAATGGTGGTGGGCCAGAAGCGAGGCCCATTGGTCCCGGTTCGTCCTGCCAACCGGGACCAAAAGGTTCAGACGAACCGGGACCAATGGCCCATGTGGCCCGGCCGGCCCCCGAGGCTCATGAACCAGGTCCAATGCCACCATTGGTCCCGGTTCTAGATTGAACCAAGACTAATGGGCTGACCCGGCCTGGACCATTGCCCCCCTTTTCTACCAGTGTCCCTCTCCTGATCCCCTTCTCAAACCCTCTCCCATCATCGGGTTATTACAGTTGGCTGGTGGATTGCTGGTCACCGAATTTCTAGCTCCGTCAATGCTTCTGATATTTGTTATCTTTGAGAATAAAGACCTTCCAGCACTATATTGCAACAGCTGGATTATACTGGGATTGGTAGAAAAGAGTTTGGAGCTGCCCCCTACCCAGGACTTGACATGGTCTCAACAGAAGAGGCATGCTTGGCACCGCAGCCGTTGCCGTTTGACAAAGCAGTACAGCTAATAAAAGAGAACATCCGCACCTCATGAAATGCAAGTCGGCAACGGTGCCCAGAGCCCAGATCACCACCTGCGAGACATGTCGTGAATCCTTTGCCCGAGTATCAGGAACTGTTTTTGTCAGAAAAAATCAGGAACTGTGTGCTGAAGAGGAAGCAGAACCACCATGTGTGCAGGTGCAAGCAGCAGGAGATCAGACTAACACAGAATAAACACTACGTTTTCTTTTCCATAAATGCTTATTAGTGTAGCTGCACTAATTGGTGTTTCTGAGCGCACGCGTTATGCGACAGAAAACTCATACGGCACGGGTTGCATCTGAGCAGACCTGCCATAAAGGGTGTGTGTCGTCAGTACACTAAAAAAAGAAAAGTATCTGGTCCTCGTCCCATCCGAGCACAATAGGAAGGAAAAATACGTGCATTTATTAGGGTTTTACAATATTTAGAAAATCATAACTTTTGATTCAATTATTGAAATTTAGGTTCATTTTCACCATTGGGTTTTTTGTGGTGAGTTCTTCAAAACTAGACCTCATATGGGTATATTTTGACAAACTTTTTAAAGCAATTTTGGGTGCTGTAGAGGCAACTTTAGTGCTATAGGAAAGCAACTTCTTAGTTTGCCTATTATAATTCCGTATCAAGGAGAAGTCCTTATAAGTTGTCTAGCGCACTATCGAGTATGCTAACACTATGTTTCAGAGTACATGCAACATGACCTACATCGACAGACAACTTCTCCTATTATCGTAGCCAACTAATTAGCGATGACATGCAACCGGGCATCATTGTTAGGCAACTAATTATCACTGTTAAGTTCTCGTGATTTTGTTTGGGCAGTTGCTTGGTTTCGTTTTGAACAGGTTTTTGCATTTGTGTTTTTTATAATATAGTTGTTTGGTTTTGCTAGATAGTTGCTTGGATTTTTTTGCTAGAACAATTTTCAATTTGTGTTTTCTTTGTAATCGACTTGTTTTGGATTTTTGCTAGAATAGATAAGTTGCATGGGGGGGGGGGGTCAGATAGTTTTCCATAAAGGCTATTCAAGTTGGTCATACATTGTTTCTGCCTAAAGTAGACAACCTAAGAAGGAATGCTAGGGACAGTTGCTTGGTTTTGCTACGACAATTTTTTCATAGTTGTTATTTAGTAATGCAGTTGCTTGGATTGGATAGTACAGTTGCTTGGTTTTGGAGGAGTTGTGTTTTGGCATAACAAATGCTTGGATTTGCTAGGATAACTCCTTGGATTTTTTTGCTAGGAATAGTGGCTTTGGATCTTACTAGAACAGTTGTGTGAATTTCTGCTAGGGGGCAATTGCTTGGAGTTTACTAGAACAATTGCTATATGTAGATATGTATAGTTGCATACACACACAAGATGATTTGGAGTTGCACACAGTGTGACATCAAGTTGCTAGGTGGGATCAATGTGCCTCATGTTTTGTGTGATTTTCTCTTTTTTACACAAACCAACTAATAGGCAATCGTACTAGGTAAAAAAAAATATGAAGTTGCTTCCCTATAGCACTAAAGTTGTCTCCATCACACCCAAAGTTGCTTAAAAAAGTTTGAAAACACCTACCAATATGGGATCTAGTTTTGAAGAACTTGTCGCGGGAAACCCAACGATGAAAACAAAACTGAATTTAGAAGCTTGAATCAAAAGTTACGGGTTTCTAAACTTTTTGAACCGCAAATATATGCACATGGGGACATGTTTTAGCCTTATGTTTTGTGTGATTTTTCTCATTTTTACGAGAACCGACCTAATGGCAGTCCTACTAGGCCAAAAGGCAGAAGTTGCTTCCTATAGCACTATAGTTGCCTCCATCGCACTCAAAGTTGCCCTCGAATTTTTTTTGACGAAACCTGCTTAAATGGGATCTACTTCTGAAGAACTCGTCGTGAGAAACCCAACAGTGAAAACGGAACTAGATTTTGACACTTAAACCAAAGTTACGGTTTTAACACGTTTTGAGCCCCAGATAAATGCATGCGGGAACAAGATCTAGGCCGATTTCTTTGTTAACGTAACAAGATCACGTGGACACGGGAAAGATGGTGGCAGAAGACATGATGTTTCCTTTTTTAGAAGTATGTACAGAGGGACCGATTGCATTTTCCATATACAGTAAGGGCGCTGAATCTCGCGAATGAGCGCTTAAGCGCTCGCTAGCCACGTCCATGTTTTTTTCC
>NC_041389.1:23461611-23499560 GCF_002162155.2 Triticum dicoccoides | reverse complement strand
GTCCGCTCATCTTTATTTAGCCCATTTTGTATGTGACTGCTATATAGGCTCACTTATTGCGGAAATCCGTTGGTGCTCCCGGGAGCGCGCGCTCCTACACGCGAAAAAATATTTCAAAGTGTGATAAAATTCGAAACAAAAATTTGGCGCAGGCATCTCGACATTATATGTGCGCACACCAAGTTTTGGAAAAAAATGATATTTTTTGTGGCTTGCGTAAAAAAGACAAAAGGATGTCTTGTGAAAAGCATTTTTTAACATCGAATTTTGTTTTTTTCACACGCGACACATAAGTTGTTGGGTTTTCACGAAACGACTTTGTGAGCATGTACAAGATCGAGATGTACACGCCAATTTTTTTTTTCAAATTTTTTAACATTTTAAAATATGTTTAGAACACATTTTAAAAATCATGAGCGCGCGCTCCCATTTGCCAAAACGCCACTCTCCACTTATTGCCATACAGATAATCGAGACCTCCTCCCCAGCGCCCCAGCTCCATGGGCCAGCCCAACAACGAGGCGACTGCTCGCTCGTGACACGCTAGTTCCCTGGTTGCTCGGTTCCGCAATTGACTGGTCGCGGTTAACCAATCCATTGTTGACTGTTTACATCTTCAGAAAATTCAAAAAATAAAAAAAAGTAATTAAAAAATGCACACAAAAATTGAATTCACAAATTTGACAAAAGTTGGCGGGTTAATATATTTTTTGGATTTGAAACTTTCCATGGGCTTGAAAAAATTCATGACTTCAAAAAAGTTCAAAGATTTGGAAAAGGTTCATACATTCAAAAATAATATTTGAAGAATTTAAAAAGTTCATGGATTTGGAAAAAGTTTGTGAATTTGTAAAAAGTCCATGTATTCAAAAAGTATTCACTAGATTTGAAGCAAAATCAATGGATTTGAAATTTGTTCACACATTTGGCAAAAGTTAACGCATTTACAAAATATTCATTGGATTAGAAACAAAAGTTCGTGGAGAAAAAGTTCAAGAATTTGAAAAAGAATTGTGAAACAAGGAAAAAAAGAGGAAAAGTGAAGTAAAAAAATATAAAAGCAAAATAAAAAAACTTGGAACCTTGTAGAAGTTTCACAAAACCACTGGGAACGTTTATGAAGAAGGTAAACATTTAGAGCCGGGAGCGGTTTCGGCCGGTCGACCCACTCACCCCGTGCGTAGTGCTAAAGCAGGAGGGACACGTCATCCCGCGAGGGCCCGCACACCGATCTGCTTTCCTTATCCTTTCCAGCGCGGCTGCTGTCCACACACCACATCTCCTTCCTTTCTTCCTTGCCCCTGCCCATGCCGCTGCTTCTGCCTATCTACTTTTTCTCATACGCCATTGCTGTAGAGTTGCTGCATGAGGCGTCCTTCCCCATGAAGTGCGGTGACGTGGAGTTGTTGCTGCTGCACGGGATGCCATCGCCATGGCCGAACGCGACGGGGCCGAGCACCGGCGCTACTACGATATGGGGCCATGGCCTGCGAGTTCACAGGCCAGGGCGGCCATGGCTTACGAGCTCGAGGCATGTTACAATTCTAGATTTTGCTTTCATGTTTGTTTTTTCTAGAACCAGTGTACTAATTTGTTACCACCGTCTTCGTTTTTTTGCTGGAACTAACCAAATTTTGCTGCTATGCCTTTTTGTTGGAATCATTTTGTACCACTTTTTTGCTACAACAGTTTTGGTTTTTTGCTACTACCGGCACTGTCGTTTGTTACATCCTTTTTCATGAGGTTGTCGAGACCCTGCGACTATGTGTTTTTCTACAACCTTATACACTTTTTGCTACAACCTTGTGCATTTTTTGCTACCACTAAAGAAGCCCCAAGCTGGACCACAAGTTGTTTTTCTACAACTGTTTTGTGGTTTGCTGCAACCAGTGTCAATTTTTGCTACCACCGACTTCTTGATTTTTCTAGAACCAGTGCTCAATTTTTCATTTTTGCTACCACTAGTGTTTTGATTTGCTGGAACAAGCTTGATATTTTTGCTACCATCAGGTTTTTGGTTTGTTGGAACGGCGTCGATTTTTTTTTCAATTTTGCTACCAACGTTTTATTGGTTTTTGTTGGAACCGTCGAGAATTTTTGCTATGACCGGTGGAATTTTTTGCTGCGACCGACAAATTAAGGACGAGGAACAACACGAGCTCTATGACGGGTGCTGCGGCCGGCGACGCGCGGCTCTGCGAGCTGCGGGGGGAGGGGGGGGGGAGGGGGCTCACCGCGCCGCAGGGGCCTTGCTGGAGCTGCGCGGTGCTGCGAGCCGTGGGGGATCTCGCCGGAGATGCGCCACGGGGGCCCAAGGAAGAAGAAGCTGGGGCGATTTTTTATTTTTTTGCTCCAGATCCAACCGCCGCGCGGCTCGAATCGAGCGGCTATGGCTGGACTGGCCGAATCTTTCGGCCGGTGCGCCGGCGCCTAGCGGTGCCCTATGAAGAAACGAAAGCGACTGTTATACTGGCCGGGCCATTCAAGTGCGATGCATGTGTTTAGGAATGGCCAAATTGTTGTCGAGAAGAAAAGAAAAAATCTAAATGGGCCCAACCCAATATGGATTGGGGGTGTGAACCGGTTTACAAAAATGCTATAACTGGTGCTTGATACGTCTCCGTCATATCTATAATTTTTTATTGTTCAATGCCAATATTCTTCAACTTTCATATACTTTTGGCAACTTTTAATACTATTTTTGGGACTAACATATTGATCGAGTGCCCAGTGCTAGTTCCTGTCTTTGGCATGTTTTATGTTTTGCAGAAAACCAATATCAAACGGAATCCAAATGGGATAAAAACGGACGGAGAGTTATTTTGGAATATTTGGGATTTTTCGGAGGAAGAATCAACGCGAAACGGTGTCCGGGGTGGCCACGAGACAGCCCCCCTGGGAGCGCCCTGGACTCTCGTGGGCCACACGTAAGGCAGTTGACGCTCTTCTTTTGCCGCAAGAAAGCTAATTTTACGAGCAAACCTGGGCGAAAGATTCACCCCAATCGGAGTTACGGATCTCCAGATATAAAGGAAACGGTGAAGGAGCAAAAACAGAGAACGCAGAAACAGAGAGATAGATCCAATCTCGAAGGGGCTCTCGCCCCTCCCAAGCCATGGGAGCCAAGGACCAGAGGGGAAACCCTTCTCCCATCTAGGGAGGAGGTCAAGGAAGAAGAAGAAGAAGGGGGCCTCTCTCCCCCTTGCTTCCGGTGGCGCCGGAGCGCTGCCGGGGGCCATCATCATCACCGCGATCTTCACCAACACCTCCGCCATCTTCACCAACATCTCCATCACCTTCCCCCTTCTATATTCAGTGGTCCACTCTCCCGCAACCCGCTGTACCCTCTACTTGAACATGGTGCTTTATGCTTCATATTATTTTCCAATGATGTGTTGCCATCCTATGATGTCTGAGTAGATTTTCGCTGTCCTACCGGTGATTGATGAATTGCTATGATTGGTTTAATTTGCTTGTGGTTATGTTGCTGTCCTATTGTGCCCTCCGTGTCGCGCAAGCGTGAGGGAGTACCGCTGTAGGGTGTTGCAATATGTTCATGATTCACTTATAGTGGGTTGCTTGAGTGACAGAAGCATAAACTCGAGTAAGGGGATTGTTGCGTATGGGATAAAAGGGGACTTGATGCTTTAATGCCATGGTTGGGTTTTACCTTAATGAATCTTTAGTAGTTGCGAACGCTTGCTAGAGTTTCAATCATAAGTGCATATGATCCAAGAAGAGAAAGTATGTTAGCTTATACCTCTCCCACATAAAACTTGCTATTGGTCTAGTAACATAGTCAATTGCTTAGAGACAATTTCACAACTCCTACCACCACTTTTCCACACTCGCTATATTTACTTTCTTGCATCTTTATCTAAATAGCCCCTAGTTTATATTTTCGCGTTCTTTATTATCTTGCAAACATATCCTATCACACCTACAAAGTACTTCTAGTTTCATTCTTGTTCTAGGTAAAGTGAACGTCAAGCGTTTGTAGAGTTGTATTGGTGGTCGATAGAACTTGAGGGAATATTTATTCTACCTTTAGCTCCTCGTTGGGTTCGACACTCTTACTTATCGAAAACTGTTGCGATCCCCTACACTTGTGGGTTATCAAGACCTTTTTCTGGCGCCGTTGCTGGGGAGTCATAGCATGTGGTGAATATTCTCGTGTGTGCTTGTTTGCTTTATCACTAAGTAATTTTTATTTGCTATTCTAAGTTGTTCTCTATCTTTAGTTATGGACATGGAACACGAAATACCAAAAAATTAGGTGTACTTGCTACTCATGTAGATGGTAACTCATAAAACCCCCGATTCTCATTATGTGAAAGATATTATGTACTACTTTGATAATCCTGAGAAAACCCCATTCAACTTTATAATGGGAGACACGTTGGATCAACATGAATACTTTAGGGATTATCGCTCGACACAAAAAGGGAAACTATTGTGGGATCAATTTATTATGTTGCGTTGGTATGCCCGGGATGTATGCTTGAGATATGATATTACTTGTTGCTCTAGGATGAAGGCTCCACACCTTCCCTTTTCATGCAAATTTAATGATAATGAAACCTTAGCTTCTTATGCTAATGGTATATATGATTACTATGATGTTGAACAAATAGAAGAATTTGTTGCTTTTAAGGCTGCTTATGAAATTGAATCTTTGTTTGAAAAGTATGAAGCTTTTGAGATGATGGTGTTTATAGGCCGGAAAATCTTGCTATACATGGATATTGCTATGAAAATTATGAATACAATCACTATATTAATGCTTTTGTGAAGAAAGTCAACGCTGTACAAGAAGAGACTAATATTTTGCAGGAAGCTATGGAAGAAGAAATTGATGAAACAGTAAGCTCATTGGATGAAAAAGATGATGAGGAGAGCGAAGAACAAAAGGAGGAAGAGTGGATTAGCTACCCGTGCCCACCTTCTAATGAGAGTAACCCTCCAACTCATACATTATTTAATTCCCCTTCATGCTTACCGAAGGATGATTGCTATGATCCTTTGAATTTGTTTGAAATATCCCTTTTTGATGATGCTTGCTATGCTTGTGGCCAAGATGCCAATATGAATTATGCTTATGGAGATGAACTTGCTATAGTTCCTTATGTTAAACATGAAATTGTTGCTATTGCACCCATGCATGATAGTCCTATTATCTTTTTGAATTCTCCCTACTACAGTATATCGGAGAAGTTTGTGCTTATTAAGGATTATATTGATGGGTTGCCTTTTACCATTGCACATGATGATTTTTATGAATGTAATATGCATGTGCTTCCTGCTCCTACTTGCAATTATTATGAGAGAGGAACTACATCTCCACCTCTCTACGTTTCCAACACGATAGAATTGCAAGAAACTGCTTATACTATGCATTGGCCTTTACTATGTGTGCATGAATTGTTCTTTTATGACATGCCGATGCATAGGAAGAGAATTAGACTTCGTCATTGCTTGATATATGTTACTTTGTGCTCACTACTAACTTACAAATCATTGTCATTACTTGAGCACTATATGCATAGCTTAATGGCTTTAAAGAAAGCACTGCCAGGGAGACAACCCGGAAGTTTTAGAGAGTCATTTATTTCTGTTGAGTGCTTTTATATAGTTTAAAAACGAAAAAATAAAGAGGGAAACCTAAAAACTTTTCAAAAAGAAAAGTGAAAGTAAGAAAGACAAGCATTGTTGAAGTGGGAGAGCTCCTTGAACTATGTTCATGCTCACGGAAACTTTGTGAATATTGATTACAGAAACTTTTCATCAAAAATAATTATCCCCTTGTACAATTCCATTGTATTATAAAAATAATGTGCTAAGGTTTGACTTTAGGATGTTTACAATGCTTGTTGGTTTGTACGGTGCAGGACAGAAACTTTGGCTATAGTGCGCGATTTTACATTTTTAACTGGAACGTCAATTGGTTCTGATTCTTTTTGCACTGTCTTGCTAGACAACTTGTTTATTTTTCCTAATTTAGGTAGAATTTTTGGGGTATCATAAGTATGGTGGATGTTCAGATGGCTACAGACTGTTCTGTTTTTGACAGATTCTATTTTTGATACATAGTTTGCTTGTTTTGATGAATCTATCAATTTGTATCAGTGGATTAAGCAATGAAAAAGCTATATTACAGTAGACACAATGCAAAAACAAAATATGAATTGGTTTGCAACAGTACTTAGAGTGGTGATTTGCTTTATTATACTAACGGATCTTACCGAGTTTTCTGTTGAAGTTTTGTGTGGATGTAGTGTCTAATCGAGGATGTCTCGATATGAGGAGGAGGAAGAGAGGCAAGAGCTCAAGCTTGGGGATTCCCAAGGCACCCTAAGTAAATATTCAAGGAGACTCAATCGTCAAAGCTTGGGGATGCCCCGCAAGGCATCCCCTCTTTCTTCAACAAGTATTGGTATGTTTTCGAATTCGTTTCGTTCATGCATTATGTGCAAGTCTTGGAGCATCTTTTGCATTTAGTTTTCACTTTTCTTTTATGCACCATGCTGGTATGAGATAGTCCTTGGTTGATTTATAGAATGCTCATTGCACTTCACTTAAATCTTTTGAGTATGGCTTTATAGAATGCTTCATGTGCTTCACTTATGTCATTTGAAGTTTGGATTGCCTGTTTCTCTTCACATAAAAAACAACCATTTGTAGAATGCTTTTTTGCTTCACTTATAATTGTTAGAGCGTGGGCATATATTTTGTAGAAAGAATTAAACTCTCTTGCTTCACTTATATCTATTTAGAGAGATGACAGGAATTGGTCATTTTCATGGTTAGTCATAAAATCCTACATAAACTTGTAGATCACTGAATATGATATGTTTGATTCCTTGCAATAGTTTTGCGATATAAAGGTGGTGATATCAGAGTCGTGCTAGTTGAGTAATTGTGAAATTGAGAAATACTTGTGTTGAGGTTTGCAAGTCCCGTAGCATGCACGTATGGTGAACTGTTATGTAACGAAGTTGGAGCATGAGGTGTTTTTTGATTGTCTTCCTTATGAGTGGCAGTCGGGGACGAGCGATGGTCTTTTCCTACAAATCTATCCCTCTTGGGGGCATGCGTAGTAGTACTTTGCTTCGAGGGCTATGTAGACTTTTGCAATAAGTATATGAGTTCTTTATGACTAATGTGAGTCCATGGATATACGCACACTCATCCTTCCACTTTTCTAGTTTCTATTTTACCGCGCAACTTTTGCCGGTAGCATAAACCCATTATTTACCCTCCTCAAAACAGCCATCATACATACCTATATGGCATTTCCATAGCCATTCCGAGATATATTGCCATGCAACTTTTCACTGTTTCGTTTATTATGACACGTTTCATCATTGTCATATTGCTCTTTGCATGATCATGTAGTTGACATCGTATTTGTGGCAAGGACACCTTCATAATTTTCATACATGTCACTCTTGATTCATTGCATATCCCGGTACACCGCCGGAGGCATTCATGTAGTCATATTTTGTTCTAGCTTTGAGTTGTAATTCTTGAGTTGTAAATCCATAAAAGCGTGATGATCTTCATTATTAGAGCATTGTCTCAGTGAGGAAAGGATGATGAAGACTATCCCCCACAAGTCGGGATGGGACTTCAGACTTTATAAAAATAAAAGAGGCCAAAGAAGCCCATAAAAAAAGGAAAAGAAAAAAAGAGAAAAAAAAGAAAAAAGGAAAAAAATGAAAAATAAAAAGAAAAATGAGAGAAAAAGAGAGAAGGGGCAATGTTACTATCCTTTTACCACACTTGTGCTTCAGAGTAGCACCATGTTCTTCATAGAAAGAGCCTCCTATGCTTTCACTTTCATATACTAGTGGGAATTTTCATTATAGAACTTGGCTTGTATATTCCAAGGATGGGCTTCCTCAAACGTCCGAGGTCTTCATGAGCAAGTAAGTTGGATGCACACCCACTTAGTTTCCAGTATGAGCTTTCATATATTTATAGCTCTAGTGCATCCGTTGCATGACAATCCCTACTCACTCACATTGATATCTATTGATGGGCATCTCCATAGCCCGTTGATACGCCTAGTTGATGTGAGACTATCTTCTCCTTTTTTGTCCTCACAACCACCACCATATACCACCATAGTGCTATGTCCATGGCTTACGCTCATGTATTGCGTAAGAGTTGAAAAAGCTGAGATGCGTGAAAATGTATGAACCAATTGCTCGGCTCGTCGTCGGGATTGTGCATGATGGGAGCATTTTGTGTGACGAAGATGGAGCATAGCTAGACTATATGATTTTGTAGGGATGAGCTTTCTTTGGCTATGTTATTTCGATAAGACATAATTGCTTGGTTGGTATGCTTGAAGTATTATTGTTTTTATGTCAAATGATAGACTATTGCTTTGAATCACTCGTATCTTAATATTCATGCGATGATTAGACATATGATCAAGATTATACTAGGTAGCATTCCACATCAAAAATTATCTTTTTTATCATTTACCTACTCGAGGACGAGCAGGAATTAAGCTTGGGGATGCTGATACGTCTCCGTCATATCTATAATTTTTGATTGTTCCATGCCAATATTCTTCAACTTTCATATACTTTTGGCAACTTTTTATACTATTTTTGGGACTAACATATTGATCCAGTGCCCAGTGCTAGTTCCTGTCTGTTGCATGTTTTATGTTTCACAGAAAACTAATATCAAATGGAATCCAAACAGGATAAAAACGGACGGAGAATTATTTTAGAATATTTGGGATTTTCCGGAGGAAGAATCAACACGAAACGGTGTCCGGGTGGCCACGAGGCAGGGGGACGCACCCCCTGGGCGTGCCATGGACTCTTGTGGGCCACCCATAAGGCGGTTGACGCTCTTCTTTTGCTGCAAGAAAGCTAATTTTACGAGAAAAATCTGGACGAAAGATTCACCCCAATCGGAGTTACGGATCTCCAGATATAAAGGAAACAGTGAAGGGGCAGAGCCGGGGAACGCAGAAACAAAGAGATAGATCCAATCTCGGAGGGGCTCTCGCCCCTCCCAAGCCATGGGAGCCAAGGACCAGAGGGGAAACCCTTCTCCCATCTAGGGAGGAGGTCAAGGAAGAAGAAGAAGAAGAATGGGGCCTCTCTCCCCCTTGCTTCCGGTGGCGCCGGAGCGCTGTCGGGGGCCATCATCATCACCGCGATCTTCACCAACACCTCCGCCATCTTCACCAACATCTCCATCACCTTCCCCCTTCTATATTCAGCGGTCCACTCTCCCGCAACCCGCTGTACCCTCTACTTGAACATGATGCTTTATGCTTCATATTATTTTCCAATGATGTGTTGCCATCCTATGATGTCTGAGTAGATTTTCACTGTCCTACCGGTGATTGATGAATTGCTATGATTGGTTTAATTTGCTTGTGGTTATGTTGCTATCCTATTGTGCCCTCCGTGTCGCGCAAGCGTGAGGGAGTACCACTGTAGGGTGTTGCAATATGTTCATGATTCTCTTATAGTGGGTTGCTTGAGTGACAGAAGCATAAACCCGAGTAAGGGGATTGTTGCGTATGGGATAAAAGGAGACTTGATGCTTTAATGCTATGGTTGAGTTTTACCTTAATGAATCTTTAGTAGTTGCGGACGCTTGCTAGAGTTCCAATCATAAGTGCATATGATCCAAGAAGAGAAAGTATGTTAGCTTATGCCTCTCCCACATAAAACTTACTATTGGTCTAGTAACATAGTCAATTGCTTAGGGACAATTTCACAACTCCTACCACCACTTTTCCACACTCGCTATATTTACTTTCTTGCATCTTTATCTAAATAGCCCCTAGTTTATATTTTCGCGTTCTTTATTATCTTGCAAACCTATCCTATCACACCTACAAAGTACTTCTAGTTTCATTCTTGTTCTAGGTAAAGTGAACGTCAAGCGTGCGTAGAGTTGTATCGGTGGTCGATAGAACTTGAGGGAATATTTATTCTACCTTTAGCTCCTCGTTGGGTTCAACACTCTTACTTATCGAAAACTGTTGCGATTCCCTACACTTATGGGTTATCAGTGCTATGGGCGCCAAATAGAATATGGGGGACCATTGAAGTAGGCCTGCCCTTTTAGCATGATTTTAGTTCTCCGGTTTAGGCAGCGTGAGGAAGGACCCTAAAAAAAGGGTAGCGTGAAGAAGGTTCTGCGTCCTTTTTTTTCATTTCTTTGAATTTCTTTTAGTGGATTTCTTTTTTCCTTTGGTTTTTATTTTATTTATTTCATTTTTTATGTTCCCTTTTATTTTCATATTTTATTATTTTGTGAACATTTATTTATATTTTCAAATTCATGATTTTAATCTGCCCAGTTTTAGGGTACGAAATTTTCTTCATGCACTTTCAATTTTTTTTTGAACATGTGTTAAACATTTTTTAGACACACATTGAACATTTTTATTTTCTTTCATCTGCTATTTTTATTTTATTTATTGATATTTTTTGTTTTATTTTATTCTTTTGTTAAATACCATTATTTTTCTTAATAGACATTGAACATTTTTGGTATACTGCTCGAACATTCTTATGAATATATGGTCAATATTTTGGACCACACATCAGACTTTTTTGGAATACATATCCAACTTTTCTCTAAATACATGTTGAACACTGTTTTTACATGTTGAACCTTTTTTAAGATATATGTCAAATATTTTTTTTAATATACCTTAAATATTGTTTGAACACATGACACGTTTTTGAAATACCTGTCCAATATTTTCTCTAAATACATGGTGAACATTTTTCAGTATATTGTTGAACATTTTTATATATATGGTAAACATTTTTTTAAAGACATGTCAATCATTTTTCAAATACATACATATGTGTTAAGCATTTTTATAAATAAATGGTGAGCTTGCAAATTATGTTGAACATTTTAAGATACATGTTAAAAAAATTTGGTTACACGGTGAATTTTTTAAAAACTTTTCATGGACGTTTGAAAAATATAATGATCATATTTTTTTAGTACATTTCAACATTTTTTGAAACTCATGAATATATTTTTTGAATGGTATGGATATTTTTTAATTGTAGAAATATGTTTTTAGAAAATGGACAATTTTTTTACACAATATGAACATCGTAATGCACAATATGAACATCGACATGGCGACAACGGACAACCCTGCCTGATACCTCTCGAGTTAGTAAATTATGCACAAGACTAACCATTTTTAATAGCAGAAAAAGTTGGCGAAGAGATGCAAGTAAGCACAAGTTTTATGAAATGATTGGGAAGACCTTTGCATGCAAGAGCTGGAGTAATACAATTCCACTCTATTCGATCAAAAGCTTTAGCTAGGTCAATTTTCAACATGAAATCATGGCTTGTCCGAGATCTAAGAGAGAAGGAATGAGTTATCTCTTGTGCTACAATAATATTGTTGGTAATGCATCTCCCTTCAATAAAAGCTTGTTGAGAAGGGTGAATGTAATCAGGGAGATGCAATTTGAGTCTATTTGCCAAGGACTTTGCAATAATTTTGTAGATCTCTTGCTGTGTTGTTCATGAATTTTTTTTAAACCTCATTAATTTTTTTTTAAAAATATCAATTAAAAAAAGTTCATCAATTTTGAAACAAATTTCATCCAATTTTTTTTAAAATTAAGGAATTTGGAAAATAGTTTAGAAATTTGGAAAAAGTTCATCAACATTTAAATTTTTTCATTAATTTTGAGAAAAAATCATCAAATTCTGAAAAATGTTCACGACTTTGAAAAAAGGTTCATCGATGTAGAAAAGAAGTTTCATCCATTTGAGAAAAAGTTCACGGACTTTTAAGAAAGTAACATAAAAACGAGTAAAAGAAATATAAAGAGAATAAGAAAAAACAGAAGAAAACCGACCAAACAAAAAACCGAGAAAGAAAGAAAACCAAACAGGATGTGTTTTTATTGTGCTGCATTTAAAAAAAATGTAGGCTCAAGAAGTCAGGTATCCCGCTTGGTACTGAAACTAGGAGGCACCCAGTTCGAATCACTTGCAACACTCTCAGAAGATCAGAAGCAAGTTCTTATTTGCTAAGAAAAAGGTAAAATCAGAAGCAAGTTCTCTCCCAGCGTGTTGGTCCAGGCCTTTTCAGGCAAGTTGGCCCAAGCTAAAGCCCAAAACATGCCTAACATCGATCGGATCAGGCAGCGCGTGGCACACCTCCAAAAAAAAAAAAAAAGGCAGCGCGTGGCCTTATCTCGTTCTCATCAGAAGACAGAAGTCAAAAGAAAAAGTAGGCGAAGAAGCGAACGTGTCTGCTGGATTGATGGAGGCGGATAAGGGAAAAGATGTCGACTTTGTTGATGAAGACAAGGAGCAGGCGGAGATCCAAGCCGCGGCTCGAAAGTGGGACGACATTATGCGGTCGAGGATCGATTTAATGCGGCGACTTGGCCAACCCGTCAGGCTTTTCTACCCCAACAATCCGGTGGATCCTCGCATCCTCCTCAATCGAGAGAGCAACTGCGACAAGATCGACACGGGCGCCGGGTATGAACCCTCAACTCTCCAAGTTCCTTCCCTCTTCTTTATGCGGTTCCATCTCTCAGGGGTTGTTTGGATCTCAGTTTGACCTCTAAAAAACTTGTCTGTTTAGAGTCTAGATTCGGAGTACTACTCCGATTGTTTCCTCACAAGATCTGAAATTCGAAACTGTAGTGGACTGGAAAAGACAACTCTGCTTGTTACTCACAAAACCTAAAAATACGAAGAGTATTGTATTGTAACTAAACTACAGTTTACCACACAATGTTCTCCAGATTGTAAAGGGGTACATCCGTACCCGCGACAAGTAATTCGGAACGGAGGGAGTACATACATCCAAGTGGCGAAAGCAGATAAGCTAGCTTTTGTAGGTCAGGGGAAGGGGATTTCTTCATAACTAACTTGTTATGTGTTTGGAGCTACTACCTCTGTACACTAATGTACTACTTTAGTTTACAGAGCGAGTATAAATTACCCAAAAATATGTTCCACGAAAGAATGAACGGCATTCATGGCCCAAACATCCATTTACTTCCTCTTAGGCAAAATTAGCACCGGTGCCCAACATTGTTCAATGAGAGGTACTACCTCCGTTTCAAAATATAACGCGTTTTTTGTAGGCTAGTTTAGCAGCCTTAAAAAATGTCTTATATTTTGAGACGGAGGTAGTAGCATTTTGTCTATATGTAGATGCACAGTGCAAGCAGTTTTAAGTACAAGCACAGTGCCAATGGTCCTCTATTCCTAAATAGTTGCAAAGAGGTATCATTGCCCAAGTCCAAATCCTTGACAGCCATGCCGAGTGGAAGCTCAAGGCTCGTCACCAAGAGGTATCATTGCATTTTTATTTCATTGTTTCCATGTTGCGGTTAGTTCTAACAAATGTGTTTATGTTGATCACTTTCCGAAAATTTAGGCAACTGGAAGTGGCATTGGCATCGGCATTGGCTGCAGTATTGCAGTATTGAGTGATAAACTTTATTATTATTATTATTATTATTATTATTATTATTACATTTACACCATTGCTTGCAGTATTGCATTTATTTTACCCCCCTAATTTATTGATGGTGTATAGACTATCAACTATGGTTGGAGGTGGAGCATCCAAACCCGTAGCTGCAGCTGCAGCTCCAACTGCAATAGGAACCCATCCCAAGTCCAAATCCTTGACAGTCATGCCGAGTGGGAGCACAAGGCTCATCGCGAAGAGGTACCATCGTATTTTTATTTCATTGTTTCCATGTTGCGGTTAATTCTAACAAATGTGTTTATGTTGATCACTTTCCGAAAATTAAGGCAACTGGAAGTGGCATTGGCATCGGCATTGGCTGGAGGTGGAACCTGCTCATCTGAAGACAACAACCAGTGAAATTAGCAGGAATATAAGTTAACGACTAATTTTGGAGTTTGTTTACAACAATATAGTCCGGTGCATGTTAGTTTGCGACTACTGCAAGCATGTTTTTTCGACTGTTTGGAACTTGACGATGATGTAATGCCACTTGTCGACTGGAACCAGGGAAATATAGGTGATGTTGCAGTTGCAGATCACTTGTGCAAGTTGGGGTTGATTCCTGTTCAAGCTTGATTTTTTCTAGTGATGTGCGATCTTGGGCACATCCATCCAATTTTGGTGATGTTCTTGTGATTTGTCCTATTCAGTACATTTGCCGTGCATAAGAAATAGCTGATGCTGCTGGGTTGCTCAGGATGGCTTTACATAGAGTTTCATGTTCTTCTTGGTTTGGTCCATTAGGCTCAAAATTTCGATCGTTGTTCCTAGTTATGGCCACCGTGGTTTTCATTATAATTTTCTGCTAGAATGTTACATACGTGATTCAGTTTGTCCTTTTGTCTAAATTGTGACCCCAGGTACATACATTTGTGACCCCAACACAATGTCACAGTGTGATTCTTGTCCTTGTACATGACTGGGGCGACCATAGCCTAGCTAGTCTTTTCCTCGCCATTTCGGTACTCCCTCATTTTCACATTAACTGAAGTTTTAGCTTTGTCGTAAGTCAAAAAATTGAAGACACAACTCAGTTCTCACCCTTGTACAAGACAAAACTCTTGACTCTTTGTTGATCTTGGATGATAATCTGTATAGTTTTGCAAGATAAAACATGAGCAAGGCCAATCACATTTGATTAGCATTTAAAACTCATAACCAACCTTGAGACAGTTTAATGTTCTCTAAACTTTATGCGTACGGCTGGCCTCTGTTAAAAAGTACTTCCTCTGTAAAGAAATATAAAGAAATATAAGAACATTTAGATCAATACTTTAGTGATCTATAAACGCTCTTATATTTCTTTACAGAGGGAGTGCTCCGTAAAACTGAGTGTTAAACTTTATGTCTCTTGCAGATCAAGTAAAGTCTGATATAAACGATTGCATGTGTTATTTACATTGTACGTATGCAATTAGTTAGTAGTTTAACTTCAGCAGATAATTAACAGTGCACTCATTAGCCATATGGTGGCAGAAGCTGCTAATTAACTGCTGCTCATGGTGCGCCAAACTGACAGCACGATCCCCACGAGCACCACCACCGCGGCTGCCATGTTCGTCACCAGCTCCGTCGCGGGCGTCGTCCCTGGATCCTCGCTCGCCGGCAGCAACTTTGGTGACACTTCCATATTCTCGTGCTCAGCCGGCTGCCTTCCACCGTTCGCCGCCTCCCTCGCTTTCTTGCCCTCCATCTTCTTCTCCTCTTGCTTCGTCATCTCCTCCAGCAATGGCAACCTGACCTTGCCGTCTTCGTCTTGCACCTTGCGATGCTTCTTCTTCGTCCTAGCCTTTGTTTCCGGGAGACGATGACTAGGCGGCCGTAGTGGCGGTGGAGGCGGCGATGGAGATGAGACGCCAATTGGTATATCTGACAGCGGGGGTGACTTTGGCTGAAGCAGAGTGCCTGTACTCTGTTTTGGAGGTGGCAATGGCGGTGGCCCGGGCTCCGGCTCGGCCGTCCTTGGACCAGGAACGATCGCCGGAGGTGCCCAGGGCTTCCGTTCGGTGGTGGCGGCGGGCTTTGTTAATGTGGGCTCTGGAGGGGTGTCTCGAGCGTGATCTGAATGCCGCCACGGCAGCCAGAGCTTTGGGTCGAAGAAAGTTGGCTTCACCGGAGGAGGAGGGGGTGGTGGTGGTGGTGGTGGTTGAAACGACGGTAACCGTGCACGTTCAGGTGGTGGCGGAGGTGGAGGTGGACGCGACGGCAATGGTACCGGTGCAGGCTCCTGTGGTGGAGGCGGCGGCGGTTCCTTTGGCTCGAAAAAGCTGGGGGGCTTCGACGGGAACGGAGGAAGTGGCCGTGATATTGGCGGCGGCGGTCGGAGCTTTGGCGCCGGCGGTGGTGGAGGCGGCGGCGGTACCTTTGGCTCGAAAAAGCTGGGGGGCTTAGACGAGAATGGAGGAAGTGGGCGTGATATTGGCGGCGGTGATGGAGGCGGTGGCGGACGGAGCTTTGGCTCGAATGCAGTGGGCTTCTCTACCGGCGGTGGCTTTGGCTCGAAAACAGTGGGGGGCTCAGCCGGAAACGGAGGAAGTGGACGTGAGCGTGATGATGGCGCCCGTGGTGGTGGCACCGGCGGCCGGATCTTTGGCTCGAAGAAGCTGGGCTTCCCGGGAGGCGGAGGCAAACGTGGAGGAGGAGGCACTGAAAATGGCGGCGGCTGCAACGCCGGCCTCGGCAGTGGCTCCGGGGGCGACGGCGGGGGCGTGGGGACCGCCTCACCGCCGGCGACGGCGCCAGGGACGATGGGGAGGCTGATGAGCAGCTTCTCGTCCTCGAACCTGGCCCGGACGCCGTCGGCGTCGCAGTTGTCGGGGAGGCGGAGGTCCTTGGTGAAGCGGATCCAGCGGCCGCCCCGGGCCGGGCGGCCGCCGGTGACGCGGAGCACGCCGTAGTTGTCGACCTGCACGCGCACGTGCTCCTTCCGGAACCCCGGCAGCCGGAGCTCCACCAGGTCCTGGTCGTCGCCGGCCTGCCTCCACTCCACCGCCGGGTCCAGCTCCTCCTCCTCCCCGTACGCCCGGCCGCCGGGGACGTCCATGCCTCGCCGGACAGGGCTTGGTATGCCGCCGTGTATGTGATGGCGATGGTTACGTGTTTCCCTATGCAGATATATGTATTCCAAGGGTTGGAATCCATGGACGTACGTGGCATCAAGGTTGCTTGACGGCGATTGCGTAGAATGGTATTTTTCCTTTTGCCCTGGGCAAGAAAGCAAGGACATGGTTCCTTTCTTCCATGCCTCTCTGTGTGCTTTCATCTGCTTTTGGTTTTGTCTCCCGGCCCGGGGCAGGTCTTTGGTTTTCCATCAAGGTCACATTTTCTTAGCCTAACACTCAAGGATTGGTGTGCACTGTGGAGACATTTTTTTTACACATTGCTTAGTGCTGTACAGTTTGGTGACTTGAGTCTTCTATTAAGAATACCATGTAGTATTATAGAGTCAATTACACCGGCGATGTCTGAACTTGACGCAAACGGTCACTTTAATGCTAGAACTTGTGGCTCAGACGTACAAGTACAGTGCAAATCACGTTTGGATACGAAACGATGTTGACTTGGCATGCCAACGTGGCATGGGGCTCACTGTCAGCGATTGGAAGGCTGAGAGGAGGAGGGCGTGTGGCCTGTTATTTCTTTTGTTTTTACAAAAAACAACTTGAATTGGCATTTTATCTTTTTCACCTCTATGAGAGGTGGGTCCCATATGTCAGTGTAGTGTGAAAATTAACGAAAAATAAAGCTCCCGTGTCTCGGACCCTTGACCCTGCCTTGCACACACTAGGACGTAGCGACTACACCTTCTCTAGTATTCACGTCACAAAATGGATAACTAATGTAGCTGAACAAAGACGCTCGTGGAGCTAAAATGGACTGTGATCAATGTCGCCCATTCTCACCTGTTCTTTTCTAGAAATTTGTAAAAGGTATGTAACTTCTAATCTCAGTAATGAAAATAACATTTAATTATTTGTGTGGTATAAATATTGTACATGCAGACTTAATAACTTACATTTCATTATTGTTCACGTGTTATTTTAAAAATGTTCATATATTTAAAATAATATTTATGAATTACAAAAATATTTGGATAACTAATAACAATGCAAATATTTTTAACATTACAATTCCGAAATATTATTTAAATTATACAAACAATTCTGTAATTATACACACATGTTTATATTTCAACGTTTGTATAAATAAATGTTTATAATTAAAATTTAAAATTTCATATGAATATTCATTAGTGTCTAATATTTCAATTATATTTTTCTGAATATAAATCATGAGTGAAAATTATATCACATGAATGTTTATATTGATCATTTCGTATAATTTAAATATAACCTAAAAGTGTATATTTTTTTGTGTCGACCTAATAGACATTTAAATCTCCATATTTACCAAACATTTTTATATAGTACTCCCTCTGTGAAGAAATATAAGAGCGTTTGGATATTTCTTTACGAAGGGAGTACATGGGTGTATATTCAAATAATTTTATTTACTAATCATTGTTTGTATGGAATATTTATAACACATGAATATTTGTACATTATTTTTATTACTTACATTTTACATATGTATTAAAAACCTGCAAAAAATATATGTATTAAAAAACTAGTGCGTGCAAAATGGGCCGCGCTATTTGCGCCTTATATAAGTCCCACATGCGTCCTCCTAATGGTTGCTAAAAACTATTATCAAAATTTGTCATTGCAACGTGAATGTTGGAGTGGCTTGGACGGCTAGCTATCCAGTAGTTTGTCCTGGGTTTGAGACCCGTGGGCGTTTGTTTCATTTGTATTTTCACGTACCGACAGGTGGGCCCCATGTGTCATATAGTCAAAATGAAATGGCATCTGCCGCATCCCGCTTGTTGATACGGGTTTTTTGTGACAAATAAAAAAATTGAGGGGGGTTTTTGAAAAAAAAAACAGGCCCCACACCAGGCTAGCGTGCCAAGTCAGCGTCAATTTCCTATCCAAATGCGATTAGCACCACATTTGCATGTCCGTGCCAAGTTTCTGCATCAGTTTAATGTATGCCACAAGTTCTAGCACTAAAGTGATCATCTGTGCCAAGTTTAAGCACCATCGGTGTAATTGACTCTGTATTATACTATATATTGGATGTGATAACATCATATATATTATGGGACTGATGGAGTAATTACTAAGTTAGAATGTAGAGAAGAGATAAATCGGATGCGTTTTTTCTTACTCCAAGCTGAATAGGTATTTATTTCGAACAAATGCAAAAGATTTGACTCATTCATTAATTAACCCAAATGATTAGTGCCACACGTGTGGCACGAAGCACTCCGGCTCTAACCATTTTTACAAATAAAGTTATCATCCAAAAAGAAAAAACAAACCCAAAAAATAACTGAAACTTGCCATGTGAAAAGGAAGTTGCCATGCTTGACAACTAAAGTTGTCATCCTCATGTCACTAAACTTGCCATCAAAATCGTTCGTAGTTGCCATGTGTTCGTGTCACACCTGTGGCAGTCATTAGGGTCCTTAATGGACTAAATACTCAGTTAATTATAAAAACCAGATGAAAACCATCAGAAAACGTTGAGCTGCTCACACAAGATACTCCACACACACCACCTCAAAGAGGGCCTCGTCGAGACAACACGCATATGTCATCGTCATTACTCCTCCCCTAAAAGGCGTCATCGCCATCCCTAAACCCTGAGCAAACAACTCCAATTTTGCAGGCGATTGTCAACTCAACCCACACTGTAGAGGCCGTGTGGAGTTATATGAAGATCCGCACCAAAACTTAGCCACCTGCGATCAGACAACGCAACTCTTACTCCGACGGAGAACTACAAAGGAGAACTAGCTAGGCACGCCTAGCGTTATGGAAGATCAACGAATGGACCACCTATTGCCCGTCATCATATGCCACCTAGACCCCGCCACCGCAACATTGCAGCGATGCCTCCAGGAAGATTAACGACAAAATACCGTGTCCTTAGTAAGCCTCTACTAGACTAGCTCGTTGATCAAAGATGGTTAAGTTTCCTAACCATAGATATGTGCTGTCATTTGATAAACGGGATCACATCATTAGGAGAATGATGTGATGGACAAGACCCATTCGTTTGCTTAGCATTATGATCGTTCAGTTTTATTGCTATTGCTTTCTTCATGTCAAATACATATTCCTTCAACTATGAGATTATGCAACTCCAGGATACCGGAGGAATGCCTTGTGTGATATCAAACGTCACAACGTAACTTGGTGATTATAAAGATGCTCTACAGGTATCTCCAAAGGTGTTTGTTGGGTTGGCATAGATCGAGACTAGGATTTGTCACTCCGAGTATCGGAGAGGTATCTCTGGGCCCTCTCGGTAATACACATCATAAGAAGCCTTGCAAGCAAAGTGATTAATGAGTTAGTTGCAGGATGATGTATTATGAAACGAGTAAAGAGACTTCCCGGTAACGAGATTGAACTAGGTATGAAGATACCGATGGTCGAATATCGGGCAAGTAACATACCGATGACAAAGGGAATAATGTATGTTGTCATAAAGGTTCGGCCGATAAAGATCTTCGTAGAATATGTGGGAGCCAATATTAGCATCCAGGTTCCGCTATTGGTTATTGACTGGAGAGATGTCTCGGTCATGTCTACATAGTTCTAGAACCCGTAGGGTCCGCACGCTTAACATTTGATGATGACATTGTATTGTATGAGTTATGTGATTTGGTGACCAGATGTTGTTCGGAGTCCCGGATGAGATCATGGACACGGCGAGGAGTCTCAAAATGGTAGAGAGGTAAAGATTGATATATAGGACAATCATATTCGGACACGGGAAGTGTTCTGGAGGGTACAGGTACATATCGGGTCATCGGAAGCGGTTCCGGGCACCCCCCGCAAAAGATATATGCTTTTTGGGCCAAGAGGGGAAACATATCAGCCACCAGGGGCTGGTGCGCCCCCATATGGGCTGAACCAGGAGGAGAAGGAAAGAGTGGAAGGGAAAAGGAAAGGGGGGATTTGGCCTCGCCCTTCCTTCCCTCCTCCCTCCTCTTTCCTTCCTCTCCAATAAATAAGGAAAGGGGGGGCCAAATTGGGGAGGAACCCCAAGTAGGATTCAACCTACTTGGGCACCCCTAGCTGCCTCCCCTCTCCCCCAACCTATATATGTGTGGGGGGCACCCCTAGAACACACAACATCAATTGTTAGCCGTGTGCGGCGCCCCCCCTCCACAGTTTACACCCCCGGTCATATTCTCGTGGTGCTTAGGCGAAGCCCTGCGCGGATCACTTCACCATCACCATCACCACGCCGTCGTGCTGAGGGAACTCATCTACTTCCTCGACATCTTGCTGGATCAAGAGGACGAGGGACGTCATCGAGCAAAACGTGTGCAGAACTCGGAGGTGTCGTACGTTTGATACTTGATCGGTCGGAGCTAGAAGAAGTTCGACTACATCAGCCGCATTGTCAAATGCTTCCACTTACGGTCTATGAGGGTACGTAGACATACTCTCTCCCCCTCGTTGCTATGCATCTCCTAGATAGATCTTGCGTGAGCGTAGATTTTTTTTGAAATGGCATGCTACGTTACCCAACAGTGGTATCAGAGCCAGGTTTATGCATAGATGATATGCACAAGTAGAACACAAAGAGTTGTGGGCGGTGATCTTCATACTGCTTACCAACAATGTCTTATTTTGATTTGACGGTATTGTTGGATGAAGCGGCCCGGACCAACCTTACATGACCACATTCATGAGACCAGTTCCACCGACAGACATGCAACTAGTTTTGCATAAAGGTGGCTGGCGGGTGTCTATTTCTCCTTCTTTAATTGAATCGAATTTGACTGCGACCGGTCCTTGTTGAAGGTTAATACAACAAACTTGATAAATCACCATTGTGGTTTTGATGCGCAGGTAAGAAAAGTTCTTGCTAAAAGCCCGTAGTAGCCACGTAAAACTTGCAACAACAAAGTAGAGGGCGTCTAACATGTTTTTGCAGGTCATGTTGTGATGTGATATGGTCAAGACATGATGTGATATACGTTATTGTATGAGATGATCATGTTTTGTAAAAGTTATTGGCAACCAGCAGGAGGCTTATGGTTGTCTCTTTATTGTATGAAATGCAAACGCCATGTAATTGCTTTACTTTATCACTATGCATTAGCAATAGTTATAGAAGCAAGAGTTGGCGAGATGACCATGACGCAACGATGTAGATCAAGGTGTCGAGCCAGTGATGATGGAGATCATGATGATTCTTTGGAGATGGAGATCAAAAGCACAAGATAATGATGGCCATATCATGTCACATATTTCGATTGCATGTGATGTTTATCTTTTATGCATCTTATTTTGCTTAGTACATCGGTACCATTATAAGATGATCTCTTAACTAAATTTCAAGGTATAAGTGTTCTCCCTAAGTATGCACCGTTGCGATAGTTCATCGTGCTGAGACACCACGTGATAATCGGGTGTGATAGGCTCTACTTTCACATACAGCGGGTGCAAGACAGTTTTGCACATGCGGAATACTCAGGTTAAACTTGACGAGCCTAGCATGTACAGACATGGCCTCGGAACACTGGAGACTGAAAGATCGAATGTGAATCATATAGTAGATATGATAAATATAGAGATGTTCATCATTGATGACTAATCCATCTCACGTGATGATCGGACATGGTTTAGTGGATTTGGATCATGTACTATTTAGATGACTTGATGGATGTCTATCTAAGTGGGAGTTCTTAAGTAATTTGATTAATTGAACTTAATTTTTTTGGGGAATGCGGCGATCACGCAAGATCTATCTAGGAGATGTATAGCAACGAGAGGGGAGAGTATGTCGACGTACCCTCGTAGACCGAAAGCGAAAGCATTTAGTTAACGCGGTTGATGTAGACGAACATCTTCGCGATCCAACCGATCCAAGCACCGAACGTATGACACCTCCGCGTTCAGCACACATTCAGCTCGGAGACGTCCCTCGTACTCTTGATCCAGTTGTGGCCGAGGGAGAGTTTCATCAGCACGACGTCATGGTGACAGTGATGATGAAGTTACTGGCGCAGGGCTTCGTCTAAGCACTATGACGATATGACCGAGGTGTGTAACTGTGGAGGGGGGGCACCGCACACGGCTAAAACAATTGTCAACTTGTGTGTCTATGGGGTGCCCCTGGCCATGTATATAAAGGAGGGAGGAGGAGGAGGCCGGCCTAGGAGGGGCGCGCCTATAGGGGGATTCCAACTAGGATTCCCAATCCTAGTTGGAGTCCCTTAGGGAGTCCTGGATTAGGGGGTGTCCGGATAGCCGAACTATCATCATCGGCCGGACTCCAAGACTATGAAGATACAAGATTGAAGACTTCGTCCCGTGTCCGGATGGGACTTTCCTTGGCGTGGAAGGCAAGCTTCGCGATGTGGATATGTAGATCTCCTACCATTGTAACCGACTCTGTGTAACCCTAGCCCTCTCCGGTGTCTATATAAACCGGATGGCTTTAGTCCGTAGGACGAACAACAATCATACCATAGGCTAGCTTCTAGGGTTTAGCCTCCTTGATCTCGTGGTAGATCTACTCTTGTAACACACATCATCAATATTAATCAAGCAGGACGTAGGGTTTTACCTCCATCAAGAGGGCCCGAACCTGGGTAAAACATCGTGTCCTTCGTCTCCTGTTACCATCCGCCTAGACGCACAGTTCGGGACCCCCTACCCGAGATCCGCCGGTTTTGACACCGACATTGGTGCTTTCATTGAGAGTTCCTCTGTGCCGTCGCAATCAGGAAGGATGCCTTTTGCCGTCCTTAAAGACGGCGCCGTCGTCAAGGGAGATTTGGCCGCCGGCCAAACTATCCGGCTAGGTGGTTTTCTTATGACCGCCCGTTCGGCCACCGCTCCGACGGTGACCTCTCAGGTCATCAAAAGCGATCTTCACGTCAGCTCGGAATTCGCCGAGCAGTTAGATCTGATTGAGCTCTCCTCCGTAAACGAGCTCTTGGATCGCATCGCCACCCTGGGAGTCGCTATAGACTACGATCAGATTGGGCTTAAAACCGATCTGAGAGAAATTAACTCCCCCCAGGCTACCCACCACATTGTTGTGGTAGAGGAACAATGCGGCGACTCCTCTTCTATGTTGAAAACCAACTATGTCCGGATTCTCGATCCCTTCATGCCGGATTCCCGTGGAGGGACGGACGCCAATCAAATACTGAACCTAGAGTCAGGCATCAGACCAGATTCGTTGGAAAGCATCCAACAAACCAAGCTTCCAAATCCGGAAGCTTCTTGGCCTTAGAGCCTCAGATCGGGCGGGGTTCCGAACTTAATTCCACCCGCCCACCCAAACATAAGCGATCTATCTCAAATACGGCAAGAGCCCGATGAAACAGTACATCGTTACTGGGCCAGATTCCTCTTGGTTATGAACATGATAAAGGACTGCCGTGAAGAAAGCGCGATTTCAATTTTCTGCAACAATTGCACGGACAAGGGAATCATAAACACCATCAGTCGTCGCGAAGTTACACGCTTCGCCGACCTAGCGACCATTGTACAAAAATACTGTGCGATGGAGAGCGCCTGGAAAACCGAAACTAGGTTCTGGGACAATCCGGCCCTGAATACAACCCCAGTCCGAAATAAAAGAGTGCGCCATACTCAAGCACGTGGGTTAAAAACCAAAAAGCAAAAACCCCCTAAAGGGTACGGAACCGTACTGGAGGGATGGCTCAACGGACCCTGCAAAATCCACAGTACGGAGGGCGCCGCTCCAACACATAGCCTCGAGCATGTTGGATACTATGACAGGTGGCCAAAAGTGGCGAAGGCTTTTTAGCCCCGGGCAACCAGCCCAGCAGTACCAGTACGGTATTAACAGTCTTCGAGACTTTCGCATCAAATAACATGCGGAAACGAACAATCCGCAGCCTCCCCGAAGTCTACCAAGTAGCAACAGCAAATCCATGGAGCTACACGGCTATCACCTTCAATGCCAGCGACGAACCTAAATTCCGAACAGCTAGAGCACCAGCCGCATTGGTCCTCAGTCCGATAGTGGACGGCTTTCGTCTTACCAAGGTACTCATGGATGGCAGCAGCGGATTAAACCTCATCTACGAAGAAACCCTTCAAAAAATGGAAATTGACTAGAGCCGCATTGAGCGAAGCAGCACAACCTTCAGGGGAATAATCCCTAGTCGAGAATTACGCTGCACAGGAAAAATCACGCTAGATGTAGTGTTCGGCTCGCTGGACAACTACAGGTCCGAAGAGGTCACATTCCAAGTGGCCCCATTCGGCAGCGGATATCACGCCTTGTTAGGGCGAGAGGCATTCACAATCTTCCAAGCTATACCCCATTACGGGTACATGAAGCTCAAAATGCCCGGACCCAATGGAATAATCACTCTTGCCAGTGATCTAGATACAGCACTCCGCGCTAAAAATAAGACAGCCGCACTGGCCCTAGAGGCATTATCCGAAGCCTTAGCGGCAGAGGAACTAACTGCGCTGCGCTCCACGGTGGATAGGGACGATGTGATACTCGATAAGAGGTCCAAGTCCACCTCTTTTAAACCAGTAGACGAAATAGTCAAATTCCAGGTTCATCCAACGGACCCCACAAAAACGGCCTCCATTGGGGCACAATTAAATCCTGATGCATAAGCCGCACTACGAGAATTCCTTCGGGAAAATTGGGACATTTTCGCCTGGCACCCTTCAGACACGCCAGGAATCCCACGCAGGCTGGCAGAGCACAGCCTGAATATCCTAAAAGGATTCAAGCCAGTCAAACATGCTCTTCGGTGATTTTCCGAACCCAAAAGACAGGCAATGGGAGAGGAGCTAGCCAAACTCTTAGAAGCCGGATTCATCAGAGATATCAAACATCCGAACTGGCTAGCCAACCTGGTAATGGTACCAAAAAAGGACAAATCCTGGCGCCTTTGTGTCGATTTCAAAGACCTTAACAAGGCCTGTCCAAAGGACCCCTTCCCTCTCCCTCGCATCGACCAAATCATCGATGCTACCGCAGGGCACGACTCGTTGTGCTTCCTCGACGCATACTCCGGATACCATCAAATCAAGATGGCGGAAAAAGACCAGGCTACAACGGCATTTATTACCCCATATGGACCATTCTGCTTCAACACAATGCCCTTCGGACTCAAAAACGCCGACACAACATATCAGCGCATGATTCAGACATGTCTGGCCACCCAGATAGGCAAAACAGTCGAGGCATACGTAGACGATGTGGTCGTCAAAACCAAACACGTCAAAACTCTAGTAGACGACTTGAGGGTGACATTCGACAACCTCCGAGCATATGACATTAAGCTCAACCCGGAAAAATGTGTTTTCGGCGTACCAGCGGAAAGCTCTCGGGCTTCATTGTATCCGGTAGAGGAATTGAAGCAAACGCAGCCAAGATCCGAGCTCTGTCACAATTGGATATCCCAAAAGACCTCAAGCAAATACAAAAGCTAACCGGATGCGTGGCGGCTCTAAGCCGCTTCATCTCCCGTTTGGGAGAAAATGCACTGCCCCTTTATCGCCTCCTCCGGCGCACTGAACATTTCGAATGGACGGATGCTGCCACGGCCGGACTCGAAGAAATTAAAGCCGTATTGGCAACAAATCCGGTCCTAGCCGCGCCCTACCTGGGCGAACCAATGCTATTATATATCGCAGCAACACATCAAGTTGTCAGCGCGGTACTCGTCGTCGAACAAGAAACAGAAGGGCACAAATTCCCTCTTCAAAAACCAGTGTACTAGTATCCACTGTCTTGACTCCATGCAAGTCCCGGTACCCACATTATCAAAAGATAGCGTATGCGGTGTTCATGGCATCCCGGAAGCTGCGACACTACTTTCAAGAGTGTTCCATAACGGCGGCCTCCGAAGTACCTCTCAACGATATTATAAACAATCGCGACGCAACGGGCAGGATTGCAAAATGGGCCATCGAGCTCTTATCATTTGACATAACCTACAAACCACGGCGAGCTATAAAGTCGCAAGTCCTGGCTGACTTCGTCGCCGAATGGACCGAAGCCGAACTCCCTAAAGAGTACGGCGCATACTCCAATTGGATTATGCATTTCGACGGCTCCAAAATGTTGGCGGGCTTGGGGGCTGGCGTCGTCCTGACGTCCCCAACCGGAGACACAGTCGAATACGTACTTCAAATAATGTAGATGGACTCCAACAATGCAGCCGAATACGAGGCCCTTCTACATGGCCTCCGGATGGCAATCTCCATGGGTATTCAACGCCTAGAGGTGCGCGGGGATTCAAACCTCGCAATATCCCAAATAAATGGAGACTTTGACGCCAAGGATCCGAAAATGGCAGCCTACCGTAACGCTGTGCTAAAAATGTCAGCCCGGTTTGAGGGACTCGAATTCCACCACGTAGCCCGGGATAATAACCAGGCAGCAGACGTGCTGGCACGTATCGGCGCAAAACGCGACGCCGTCCCTCCAAACATCTTCCTGGAACGGCTCTTTAAGCCATCCGTATTATGGGAAGGGGAGTCCGGAAATAACAACCCGGAACCAATTGCACCACCCGACACAGAACATTCTGACACAATCGGTGGCTCAACCAATGATATAACACCTTCAGCCCACGAAATAATGGCAGTAATTGCCCCGTGGACGGAACCATTCCTAGCCTAACTAATTAGGCAGGAACTTCCCGAAGACCAAAATGAGGCCCGCTGCATAGTTCGGCGCTCTAAAGCCTACAAGGTCCATGAGGGAGAACTTTATAAGAAAAGCACAACCGGAGTCCTTCAAATGTGTATCTCCGAAGAGGAAGGGCGAAATCTCCTGGCTGAAATTCACGCCGGACTCGGCGGGCACCACGCTGCAGCCCGGGCCCTTGTAGGCAAGGCCTTCCGTACAGGATTTTATTGGCCGACAGCCTGGGCAGATGCTCAGGACTTAGTCCAACGATGCTTTGGTTGCCAGCTCTTTGCTAATCAGAGCCACATGCCACCCACCGCCCTCAAAACTATACCCATCACTTGGCCGTTCGCGGTCTGGGGGCTTGACATGGTTGGACCCCTTAAAGGGGGAACCCACAAGCACAAATACTTATTGGTCATGGTGGACAAATTCACCAAATGGATAGAGGCCAAGCCCGTTAAAACAGCAGAATCCGGACCTGTGATAGACTTATTATCCGGGGTAGTACACGGTTTTGGCGTCCCCCACAGCATCATCACTGATAACGGCACAAATTTCATGGCCGACGAGGTTAAACTATGGTGCAAAAACATGGGCATCAAGCTCGACTACGCTTCAGTCTACCACCCTCAAACTAACGGTCAAGTGGAATGAGCAAATGGTCTACTCATGAGCGGCATCAAACCCAGATTAGTGCGATCCCTCATGGAATCTAACACACACTAGGTAGAGGAGCTCGACTCCGTACTCTGGGGGCTGCGGACCACGCCAAACCGCACAACCGGATTCACACCCTTTTTTATGGTATACGGCGCTGAGGCAATTTTGCCCTGCAACATAATTCATGACTCACCTCGCGTGCACATGTACGAGGAAAGATAAGCCGAGTTAGATCGGTAGGATAGTTTGGACGCTTTAGAGGAGGAGCGCGACATGGCAAAATCCCGTTCCGCATTCTATCAATAGCAGGCTCGAAGATATCAAAGCAGAGAAGTACGGGCCAAAACTTACAATGTTGGCGAGCTAGTTCTATGCTTGCCAGACAAGAAAAAGGACAAACTTAAGCCCAAATGGGAAGGTCCCTTCGTCATTGACCAAGTCCTTACCGGCGGTGCATACCATCTATGCAACGCATCTGACAATCGACTCGAGCCAAACCCATGGAACGCAGCCCGTCTCCGAAGATTTTACGCCTAGCGCCGGACTCAGGGTTCGTCTCCTTCCTCCGTCCACCTTTCATATTTTTTTGCTGTCTTTGTTTTCCCTCCTTTCTCCTCCCCTTTCTTTAGCACAAACCTCTTGAGGGCTGATCTGTGCTTTGTTCGCACTTACTCGATGTGCTACTCGCACTCGTTATACCTGGGGGCTTCTTTAACAGAAGCTTACTTATATGGGCTTCATGCCCAACACATGTGTCACACTTCCGCATGTACCTTTTGATCACCATTGTATGCATCAATATGACTTAAGTTTTGGCCAAGCCGGGTTGCCTGGCTCCTGTGCTTACCCCTACGTTCCCGATTGTTCGGCTAGGAGGTAAAGGGAGCACCTCTGCGATTGTTACTGCCGGGTCAGCCGGATGTGTACCTCAGACTGGGTGAAGCCGAAGGCTAGCGTTCTTAAGGGAATATTCGGTCGGTGACCTGAAAGATGATTTACTACTTACTTATTTAATTGCCCCCAGATGCTTTTTCTGCTATTTTCGCAGTTCGGACATGCACTTTAGGGCATGCCTCCCAGGGAAAGGAACCCTTAACGGAACTATTCTCCCTGGAAGATGTTTCTTACTAACCATGTAATATAACATAGCTAGTTGGGCACTTGTCTGATAAAGCAATTATGACCCCTACGCCTTGTCTCCATGCATGCCCCGGTTCTTTTATAACCGTCAGGGTATTCGGACACACTCCGGACTGTTGGGTCCCGAGGTTGAAGCGAAAAGGTCCGCAAAGGCAAACGATCTACAATCCGGCTAGAAGGCATTTTACATGTCATTTTAAAATTACATCGTCAAACTGACTGATTGTACACCTCTTCAATCCCATCTAACAGGCTGTCTAATTTACAGTCCTGTTGGGAATATTTCGCGGCCAGCTCTACTTGGCCGTACATCAAGCTCACAGGGATCTCCTTCCCATCAGGCCCCGTAGGTCCGACCTCGGCCATGTGGTTTGGGTTAGCCTTCGGGTACCGCGTCTTCACCATGGCCCAGGCCTCCCTGGCACCTTGACGGCAGGCCAATATCTTCCACAAACGGAGACGCCGCCGTACTCCCTGATGCTTCTCAGCAAGCCCTCCAAGGCCCTCAGGTAGGGAGACGGAAGGCCATAAGGCCTAAACGACGCCACTCATCACCTGCCGAGCACGTTCAAGCAGTTGCACCAGCTCGGGAAGTTGGTCACCCGTTGAACCGGGCATTTCCTCCATAGGGCGACCTGTGAGCACACCTACAGACATATTTTTGTCAACTGACTTCCTCGCTGAACTCTTCTTTTCAAAAGAGTTTGCTCAAGCACTTACTATAGATGCCGCGACGAAGCCGCTGATTCTCCTTCAAGGAGCTAGACAGCTAGGCCCTAACACCTTCTAGCTCTTCTCCAAGCTGGGTGTGGGCATCTTGGAGCTTGTTCCTCTCCTGCTGCACCTTCATAAGCACCCTCTCGCCGGCCTTCAACTGGCACAGTAGCTGTTGCTTGTCTGGATCTAGTCCAGCACCCTCTGCAATACTATTGTCAGACCATACACACACGCCGCACTTCATAAACTACTACTCTTTTCAAAATATGAATTACCAGCGGGGGTCTCCGTGGCTCCCCCGGCAGCGGCTAGTGTGGCCTCAAGTTGGGCCTTGCACTCTTGAAGCTCCTGGGACAGGTGGGTATTCTTCTCAGTGAGATCCTGCATAAAAATGATCCTTAAATCAGTTAGTTTAACTATTTTAAGTCTCGGGGGCTACTGGCATATATAGCCATTAAAATTCCTTACCCGTATGTCCTTTACATACTGCTCCGTGGCTTTGGTTAAACCATCTTAAGCAGCACGGAGGTGCGCGTCTCCCGCATTAAAGGCATTTAACGCCTCAGGGGAGAAACACGCGTCACGAAGAACTGTCTGACGGCGCCTATGATTCATGGCGCTCTCCACCTCAGACCTGGTGGCGGACAACCTGTCGGCATCCTCCATTGGAGGAGCGTTCGGCTCGCGCCTTGCGCTCGCTTCCCCTTTCGGACCGGGCGTTGGAGCCTGGCTAGCGGAGGCTTGGTGGGCACCCTCTCCGGACTCAGTCCGACGAGCGCTTTTTCTCCTGGAAGAATCATGAGCATTAATATGCCTCCAAGGAGTCTTTCCCTTAAAGGACAATGGTGCACCGTACCTTTGCGGCGACGTTTCGATTCGCACCACACTCCTCTTCCGCCTGCTAGGCCGCACTGACCTCGTTTGGTTTGTCGCCGCGGGCTCGGCTTCCTGCCGTGAAGGCACCTCCTGCCGAGCACCATTGATGCACGGTGGTCAAAAATAAGCACTAAAAAAGTAACGATGTCAGGACTTCGGTCGTACTCACCTGGGAAGCTGGACACAAACCGGGGTAGTCAGCCGTAATGGCGACTAAAGCATTATCTATGCTGAGCTGGTGGAACACCCCGTCAATCAAATCCACCTTAATGTCCGGATCCTCTTCGGAGGCCAGATCAAGGGATCTTCCTTGATCCTCGGGTTGTGGAGTTGGGCTTTTTATGCCCTCCACATCCCGGCGCAGTTCCTGCGTCAAAACCATAAGGTAAGGCACTTATCTTTGAAAGCGCGGATCAGATATTTAAGCGCCCGCTTACCCAGCTTCGAGGGTTATTCATGGAGAATCCATTCAATGGACTCGTGCGGAGGAAGTCCTCCTCCTCCCCCTTGTACAAGCCGGACAGGATCTTCACCAGATCGGCGGCCGATCCCGGTCCCGTGCGGCCATGATGGGTGGCGTCATTCTCCCCGTTAAAATCTCACATGGGGTGGCCCCTATATTGGAGCAGCTGCACCCCTCGCATAATGCATGTGGCCATGACTCCAATCATGGTTAGTCCGGAATGGGCTAGTAGCCGTATCCGACCCATCAGATAATGGACGCTCCTATCCTCTTCCCGTTGAGGGCTCCTCGAGCGCCAACTTAGGCGTTTCATCAGAGGAGCATTGCTAAACTCCGGGAGGCCGATCCAAACTGGATCCGGCAGCGGGGCGTCTTCCATATAGAACCACTCCGAAGGCCAATCTTCGGACGCCTTCTTTGGAGTTCCGGATAGGTATCCGGTCCCGGCGATGCGCCATATTTCGGCTCCGCCCACTTGATATATCGACCCCTTGTGAGAACGGGGTACGAGGCAAAACAGCCTCTTCCACAGCGCAAAATGGGGCTCGATGCCCAAGAACAGCTCGCAAAGAGCTACAAAGCCCGCGATGTGCAAAATAGAGGCAGGCGTGAGGTGGTGAAGTTGGAGTCCATAGAACTCCAGGAGCCCCCGGAGAAACGGATGTATAGGAAATCCGAGTCCCCTTATCAAGTAGGAGACGAAGCATACCCGCTCTCCTTTGGAGGGATTGGGGACGCTCTCCGCCTGCTTCCCTCCCTTGTAGGTGGCCAGTACGGCTCGAACCGGAACCATGAAGGCCGGGGGAAGGTATCCCTCTGTTTGGAGCGCCACTAACTCGCTATGCGGGACTGAGCATCTCCTCCAATCTCTTGGCTTAGGACTGGGAGCGCGAGAAGAGGAGCCGCGTCGACTGTCCATGTTGGAATGGATTTTTTGTCAGATGCGCCTCGATGAGTAATTGCGGAAGGAGGGTGGTGTGGTTTGGATCTGGATCCTCGCCTCTCTTATAGGCAGCTTATCCGCGCAGCTAGGGGGGAAAATGTAAGAATACCCTGGCTTTTCGCATTCGTGCGACACGTGGAAGAAGGCCATTATTGAACGTAGAAGCCAAGGAGCGCAACATTTATGAAGCAACCACTATCCAGCAAACACATGGAGCGTGAAGAAGAACCTGCCTTACAAACGCCGAAGACAACATACGCGCCGAACTCGTCGTCATTGAAGCCTGGTTCGGGGGCTACTGAGGGAGTCCTGGATTAGGGGGTGTTCGGATAGCCGAACTATCATCATCGGCCGGACTCCAAGACTATGAAGATACAAGATTGAAGACTTCGTCCTGTGTCCGGATGGGACTTTCCTTGGCGTGGAAGGCAAGCTTGGCGATGCGGATATGTAGATCTCCTACCATTGTAACCGACTCTGTGTAACCCTAGCCCTCTCCGTTGTCTATATAAACCGGATGGATTTAGTCCGTAGGACGAACAACAATCATACCATAGGCTAGCTTCTAGGGTTTAGCCTCCTTGATCTCGTGGTAGATCTACTCTTGTAACACACATCATCAATATTAATCAAGCAGGACGTAGGGTTTTACCTCCATCAAGAGGGCCCGAACCTGGGTAAAACATCGTGTCCCTCGTCTCCTGTTACCATCCGCCTAGACGCACAGTTCGGGACCCCCTACCCGAGATCCGCCGATTTTGACACCGACAGTCCCCTTCCTCTTCCTAGAGGGGATAGATGGAAGGAGTAGGAGAGGGAGAAGGAAAGAGAGGGGGACGCCGCCCCCTCCCTAGTCCAATTTGGATTTTCCATGGGGGGGCGTGCGACCACCCCTTGAGGCCCTTCTCTCCTTTTTCCGTATGGCCCATTAAGGCCCACTACTTCCCCCAGCGAATTCTCGTCACTCTCCGGTACTCCGAAAAATACTCGAATCACTAAGAACCTTTCCGATGTCCGAATTGTTGGGGAACATTGCAGAAAATAAAAAATTTTATACACTTCACCAAGATCAATCTATGTTGTGGTCTATGTATTCACACATGTATTATGATTTCTGGATAACACAATTATAGCATGAATAATAGACAATTATCATGAACAAGGAAATATGATAATCATTTTATTATTGCCTCTAGGGCATATTTCCAACACGAATATAGCCTTCCAATATATCGATCTTTACGGCTCAACCATTTCAAGACCCCTCGTCATGTTCATGATCTCATCCGGGAGTCCGAACAAACTTCGGTCATCAAATCACATAACTAATAATACAAATCATCACCGAACGTTAAGCGTGCGGACCCTACGGGTTCGAGAACTATGTAGACATGACCGAGACACATCTCCGATCAATAACCAAGAACGGAACCTGGATGCTCATGTTGGCTCCTACATATTCTACGAAGATCTTTATCGGTCAAAACGCATAACAACATACGTTGTTCCCTTTGTCATCGGTATGTTACTTGCCCGAGATTCGATCCTCGGTATCTCAATACCTAGCTCAATCTTGTTACCGGCAAGTCTCTTTACTCGTTCTGCAATACTTCATCCCGCAACTAACTCATTAGTCACAATGCTTGCAAGGCTTATGGTGATGAGTATTACCGAGAGGGCCCAACGATACCTCTCCGAAACACAGAGTGACAAATCCTAATCTCGATCTATGCCAACCCAACAAACACCTTCGGAGACACCTGTAGAGCACCTTTATAATCACCCATTTACGTTGTGACGTTTGGTAGCACACAAAGTGTTCCTCCGGTATTCAGGAGTTGCATAATCTAATAGTCTGAGGAACATGTATAGTCATGAAGAGAGAAGTAGCAATGAAACTTTAATGATCATAATGCTAAGCTAACGGATGGGTCATGTCCATCACATCATTCTCCTAATGATGTGATCCCGTTCATCAAATGACAACACATGTCGATGGTTAGGAAACATAACCATCTTTGATTAACGAGCTAGTCAAGTAGAGGCATACTAGGGACACTACGTTTTGTCTATATATTCACACATGTACTAAGTTTCCGGTTAATACAATTCTAGCATGAATAATAAACATCTATCATGAAATAAGGAAATAAATAATAACTTTATTATTGCCTCTAGGGCATATTTCCTTCAAATTTATCATGAACTTAGTCCTGATAGTATTTGCATATCTATGTTATAGACCAATGGCCCATGCTACCGTTCCCCTGAATTTTAATGCGTTCCTAGAGAAAGCTAGGTTGAAATATGATGGTAGCAACTACACGGACTAGGTCCATAACTTGAGGATTATCCTCATTGCTGCACAAAAGAATTATGTCCTTGATGCACTGCTAGGTGAAAGGCCTGCTGCAGGAGTAGATGCTGATGTTTTGAATGTCTGGCAAGCTCGATCTAATGACTACTCAATAGTTCAGTGTGCCATGCTTTACGACTTAGAATCGGGACTTCAAAGACGTTTTGAACATCATGGAGCATATGAGATGTTCCAAGAGTTGAAGTTAATATTTCAAGCAAATGCCCGAGTTGAAAGATATGAAGTCTCCAACAAGTTCTATAGCCGTAAGATGAAGGAGAATAGTTCTGTCAGTGAACACATACTTAAAATGTCTGGGTATTATAATCACTTGTCTCAGCTGGGAGTTAATCTTCCAGTTGATTGTGTCATTGACAGAGTTCTCCAATCACTACCACTAAGCTATAAAGGCTTCATGATTAACTATAATATGCAAGGGATGGACAAAACTATTCCCGAGCTCTTTGCAATGCTTAAGGCCGCGGAGGTAGAAATGAAGAAGGAGGATCAAGTGTTGATGGTTAACAAAACCACTAGTTTCAAGAAAAAGGGCAAGGGAAAGAAAGGGAACTTCAATAAGAATGGAAAGCATGTTGCCACTCCCGGGAAAAGCCCAAAGCTAGACCCAAGCCTGAAACTGAGTGCTTCTACTGCCAAGGGACTGGTCACTGGAAGCGGAAATGCCACAAGTATTTGGCGGATAAGAAGGATGGCAAAGTGAACAAAGGTATATTTGATATACATGTTATTGATGTGTACCTTACTAATGCTCGTAGTAGCGCCTGGGTATTTGATACTGGTTCACTTGCTCATATTTGTAGTTCAAAACAGGAGCTACGGATTAAACGAAGATTGGCTAAGGACGAGGTGACGATGCGCGTCGGGAATGGTTCCAAGGTCGATGTGATTGTTGTCGGCACACTACCTCTACATCTACCTTTGGGATTAGTTTTAGACCTGAATAATTGTTATTTGGTGCCAGCGTTGAGCATGAACATTATATCTGGATCTTGTTTACTGTGAGACGGTTATTCATTTAAATCAGATAATAATGGTTGTTCTATTTATATGAGTAATATCTTTTTTGGTCATGCACCCTTGAAAAGTGGTCTATTTCTGTTGAATCCCGATTGTGGTGATACATATATTCATAATATTGATGCCAAAAAAATGCAAAGTTGATAATGATAGTGCAGCATATTTATGGCAATGCCATTTAGGTCATATCTATCTACCACTATAAAAGGAAGAGAGGGGGCAGATCCAAGCAATCAGACCCATCCATTAGCAAGATCTAATGGCCCTTAATCATTCCGTGTTCAACGCAACAAGCCATAGAGTTAAGCCACTAACCCTCAATCGCTAAGCCCGACCCCAATAAAACCGCTGCGCACCACACCATGCCCACACGACCTTTCCCCCGCTCCTCCTCCTCCCAAGGGACGCCAGCGTTCGCCAGAGCCGCCGCCTCCTGCGCCGTACACCAATCCTCCGCTGCCTCCCACGCCATCCACCACCCTTTGATTCACTTGGCCTCCTCTGCCACTGATCCACTCATCCTCCATCACCGCTCCGCTTGGCCTCCATCGCCACCACCGTTCCTGCTTCCCCGCGGGCTATAGCGACTAGACCTCAAAAAGTCCAGTCTCTGTGCATCAGTGTCATCCTGGATCGGTAATGCTGACAGGCACAGTACTCAAGGATTTATAACAGAGTGTCAATCACACACTTATTACAACGAGTGTCTCAAAAGAGAACTTATTACAATAATATGGCTTAAGGCCATCTAAATACGATAACAGTGGAAGGCTTGGAAAATAAAGTGAGTCCATCAACTCCAACGACATAGCTGAGTGAACGACAACAACCTATGGCACCTTACTCATCGTCTGAAAAGTCTGCAACATGATATGTTGCAGCCCGAAACGGGCCAGCACATGGAATATGATGGCAATGTGACACGTAGAGTAATGAATAGAATAAATGCTGTCACTACATGCATATATGGCTGGTGGAAAGCTCTATGTTTACAGTTTTTGCATAAAGCCAATTTCCCCCTACAACAAAGGAATAAATTTTATTTAACTATCATGGTGGTTGTTAAACATTGAGAAGGTTCCTCCAACTCAATCCCAGTTAAGCTTCATCAATTACCCAACAAAATTAATTTAAGTAACATGATGAGATCAATATGATAATCCAAGAACCAGATACTCAAGATGCCCATAACCGGGGACACGGCTAACCATGATTAGTTTGTACACTCTGCAGAGGTTTGCACACTTTTCCCCACAAGACTCGATCTCCTCCGTTGGATTTCTCGCACTACATGGTGTTTGAGAAACGGATGACCGAGACACAGTCTTTCAGAAATATTAACTCTTTACTCTGGGTCGGCATTTACACCTACTTTCCCCTACATCTGCTAGCCCACCACTGAAAGAGGTCATGCAACATAGTCAACTATGCTAAAGCCCATAATAGCTTGTGGCCGCACACGGACCTTAGGATGATCACACGGAACCCCGGGATATCCTAGGACAACACTGGATTCTCCAGGTGCCCACAAGAAATCCACCCAGATGTGATTTTAAGTAGCCACCTTAAGTTAATCATTAATTAAAAATACTCACATCTGTCATGGATACACTCACCCAATCCACGTCTACGAGCATAGCATAGCAATCCTGAGCATAACGTAGAAGTAACTCCCAAAGTTTGAAAATAAACAGGGCAATAGATTCTACCTCATCATCTACTTCCCAAACCCACATGTTATTCAGATCCTAACCATGCAATGTTTGAGGATTGAAACTAATAAATAAAAACTGGGTAATAAAGGTGTATGATCAAAGTGTTACTTTCCTTGCCGATGATCCACAAAACCTAGAGACTCATAGTAGCACGCTTCGCACTCCGGGAATTCAATCGCAATCAAACAATAGCATACATAAGTACTCAACTAAATGCACAGGTAAAACTCAAATAATAAGATCTAACCAGAAAGTTCAACTTAAGAACTCCGGTTTGCAAAAAGAATCAAATCAAATGGAGCAACGGAACTCAAACTGCGAAAGAAACAAGATCCGGTTACTAATCTGAAATAAAGTCAAATTTTACAGTACCAAAATCTTGTTCAAGTTGGTTAAACAGAAAGAGGGCTTCGAGATGAAGATCTAGGCACTTGAATCACCTGATTCCGATAAACGAGCGAAAAGATAAACTAAAACTAAGATCTGGGCTGATATCGTGATCGAAAATAATCGCGGAAAAACCATGGAAAGAGAAAAACTAACGAACAGGCTAATGAACTAACGTTCGCTGTCTGCGGGTAACTAATAAACAACATTCGTTAAAACGAACGTACAGACGAACGTCCGCTAAATAACTAAACCGAGAAAAAACTGAACCGAACTATTAAAAAAATTCATCTAGGGTTTTAAAGAAAAACCGATCCTCGTCGGGCGGCGGGGTCGGTCGAGGCGGACGGCGGCGGCTCCGGCGGGGCGGCGGCGTACGGCGGTGGCGGCGG
>NC_041389.1:23439375-23461065 GCF_002162155.2 Triticum dicoccoides | reverse complement strand
GGGTGGCGACGGTAGGAGGCACGGGCGGCGGCGGTGGCGGCGGCAGCAGGCGCGGGTGGCTAGGGTTAGGGTTTCGGGCGGGGCAGGCTGGCGGCTCGGCGGCTCAGGCCTCGAGGCTTTTAAAGGCCGACCGGGCCAGAAGTCCCAGGCGGACACGGCCCGGTAGGTCGGTTGACTCTTTTTATATAATTCCAACGCGCAGAAAAACAAATAAAAGAAATACTAAACGGCTCCAAAAATCCTGAAATAAATTTTCACCGTCCTCTAAAAATATAACGGACAAAGTGAACTTTTATTTGGACCTCTAATGCAATTTTGAAAAATGCATTTTTTCCTAATTCAAATAAAATAGCAACAAAACTCCAAATAAAATTCTTATTTGATTTTAATATTTTTCCTCCAATATTCCTTTATTTTGGAGAAGTCATTTTATCTCCTCTCTTTTATTTTCATAATAGAAATATACGGAGAGAAAAATAATTAAAATCAAATGATCCTCTTTTCAAAATTTGAGAAAACTCAAATATAAAAATATCGAAATCCCCAACTCTCTCCGTGGGTCCTTGAGTTGCTTAGAATTTCTAGGATCAACCAAAATGCATGAAAATATGATATGCAATGATGATCTAATATATAACATTCCAAATTGAAAATTTGGGATGTTACAAACCTACCCCCCTTAAGATGAATATCGTCCTCGAGATCCGGGTTGGCTAGAAAATAGGTGTGGGTGGTCCTTCCGTAGGTCTTCCTCTCGTTCCCAGGTTGCTTCCTCCTTGGTATGGTGGCTCCACTGAACTTTGCAAAACTTGATAACCTTGCTACGTGTGACTCAGCTGGCAAACTCGAGAATCTTCACTGGTTTCTCCTCGTAGGTCAAATCGCTACCCGACTGAATCGCTTCTAGTGGCAATATATCTCTCAGGGGAATATTGGCCATCTCCGCGTGGCACTTCTTCAACTAGGAAACTTGAAACACATCATGAACTCCAGACAATCCTTCTGGCAATTCTAGCTTGTAAGCAACTTCTCCCATACGTTCCAAAACTTTGTATGGTCCCACAAAACGCGGTGCTAATTTTCCCTTAACTCCAAAATGCTTAACTCCTCGAAGTGGGGATACACGAAGATATACTCTGTGTCCGACTTCGTAAACTCTCTCCTTGCGTTTAGAATCCACATAGCTCTTCTGCCTGGACTGGGCTACTTTGAGTCTGTCGCGGATAAGTTTAACCTTCTCTTCCGACTCCTTAATCAAATCTGGTCCAAACAACTGACGGTCTCCAACTTCATCCCACAATAACGGTGTCCTCCACCTCCTTCTGTACAAGGCTTCGAAAGGGGCCATCTTCAAACTGGCTTAATAGTTGTTGTTGTAAGAGAACTCCTCGGACGACAAATTGTTCTCCCAACTATATCCATAATCTAGCGCACAAGCTCTCAACATGTCCTCCAAAATCTGATTGATTCTCTCGGTCTGTCCATCTGTCTATGGATGAAAGGTTGTACCGAACTCTAACCTAGTACCCAAAGTTTCATGCAAATGATTCCAGAACTTTGAGGTAAACTGGGTTCCTCTATCTGATACAATGGTCCTTGGAACTCCACGTAGACATACGATCCTAGTCATATATATCTTTGCCAACTTCGCACTTGTATAGGTGGTCTTCTCTGGGATGAAATAAGCTACCTTCGTCAATCGATCGACTACAACCCATATAGAGTCATAGCCTGAACGAGTCCTGGGCAATCCCGTAATAAAATCCATGCCTAGCTTATCCCACTTCCATTCGGGTATCGACAATGGCTGTAACAATCCTGCTGGCTTCTGATGCTCTGCCTTCACTCTCTCACATATATCACATACTGCTACATACTACGCAATATCCTTCTTCATTCCGGTCCTCCAAAAAATTTCCTACAAATCCAGATACATCTTGGTGTTTCCTAGGTGAATCGAATACGGTGAATCATGGGACTCTTGTAGGATCAACTTCCTGATCTCGGGGTCATTAGGCACTTATACGCGATCCTCAAACCATAAAGTATCGTGCTCATCCTCAAGAAATCCTTTGGCCTTTCCTTTGCTCATCCTCTCCTTTATCTCGGCAATCTCCTTGTCCGTCTTCTGAGCTTCTCTGATCTTATCCATCAAAGTGGAATGAATTTCCAATGCTGCTACATACCCTCTCGGAACTATTTCCAAACATAGCTCACGAAGATCCTCTGCTAACTCCTTAGGTAAACCTCCGGTCATGAGCGTATTAACATAACTCTTGTGACTCAACACATCGGATACTACGTTAGCCTTTCTGGGATGATAATGCAACTTGATATCATAATCCTTAATGAGCTCCAACCATCTTCTCTGCCTGAGATTCAACTCCTTCTGCGTGAAGATGTATTTCAAACTCTTATGATCCATGTATACCTCAAAGTGGTTTCCGATGAGAAAATGTCTCCACGTCTTCAACACATGAACTATGGCTGCTAACTCCAAATCATGGGTGGCATAATTTAGCTCATGAGGTTTAAGTTGTCGTGAGGCATATGAAACAACTCTTCCCTCCTACATCAATACTGCTCCAAGTCCTTGGCGTAAGAGTCGCAATACACTTGATATCCTTACGTTGGTCTGGAAGAATCAGCACTGGGGATGTAACCAAACGCTTCTTCAACTCCTTAAAACTGGCGTCACACTCTTCAGTCCAATTGAACTTGGTGTCCTTCTTCAACAACTCTGCCATGGGCTTTGCAATCTTGGAGAAATTCTCTATGAACCTCCGGTAATATTCTGCGAGTCCAAGAAAACTCCTGATCTCTCCAACTGATGTGGGTGCTAGGTCACAAATTCAACCTTGGTGGGGTCTACTGCTATTCCTTCTCCGGATATCACATGTCCGAGGAATCTAACTTCCTTCAGCCAAAACTCGCACTTGCTGAACTTGGCATACAACTGATGTTCCCTGAGCTTCTCAAGAACCAAACGCAAATGCTCCTTATGCTCATCTTCATTCTTCGAGTAGACCAATATATCGTCAATGAACACCATGACGAACTTATCCAAAAACTCCATAAACACTTTGTTCATCATGTTCATGAAATAGGCAGGTGCGTTAGTCAGACCAAATGACATAACGGTATACTCATATAGCCAATACCTTGTGGTAAAAGCTGTCTTGGGTATATCCTGCTCTTGAATCTTCAGCTGATGGTATCCTGATCGCAGATCAATCTTGGAAAATACTTTAGCTCCTTGCAACTGGTCAAACAAATCATTGATCATCAGCAACGGGTACTTATTCTTGATCATCACTTCATTCAACACACGATAATCAACAACCATCCTTAACGATCCATCCTTCTTCTCCACTAGAAGTACTAGACATCCCCAAGGTGATGAACTTGGTCGAATAAAACCTTTATCGAATAACTCCTTAATCTGCTTCTTAATCTCCTCCAAATCTCGCGCGGGCATCCGATACGGTCTCTTAGATATTGGCCCGGTGCCTGGCAAAAGTTCAATAAAAAACTCAATGTCTCTATCCGGTGGCATGCCTGGCAACTCCTCTGGAAATACATGTGGGTAATCCTTCACCACTGGTACTTCCTCCTGTACAACTCCTGATAAGGAATTCAGTTGAGTCCTCTTCGGCACATGCTGGGCTACATACTTAATTCTTCTCCCTTCTGGGGTGGTGAGCATAATCGACTTACTGGCGCAATCAATGTTCCCTCCATACATCGATAGCCAATCCGTACCCAAAATCACATCCAACCCCTATGACTCTAGAATTATCAGATCTGAGGGAAAAACATGCCTACCTATGGTCAATGGCATCTGAAAACATCCTTGGCTTGCCATATGCTCTACTCCCAGCGAGCTTACTAACATAGGTGCTCTAAGAACTTTGGTGGGAAACTTATACTTATCCACGAATCCCCTTGATATGTATGAATGCGATGCACCAGTATCAAAAAGAATGATTGCAGTAAATGACTTAACCAAAAACTTACCTATTACTGCATCTGGCTGTGCTTCAACCTCGTCCATGCTAACGTGGTTCACTTGTCCCCTGTTGAAAGGGTTGGGCTTCTTCCCAGAGCTTCCATTGCCATTTCTGTTCTTTGCTTCAGAACACTCTGTGGCGTAATGTCCATTCTTCCTGCACTTGAAACAAGTAATGTGACTTAGATCCTTCTTGGCGGGCATTGCTGGGTTGGAACGGTTTTGACCATTGCTTCCTCCATTCCCATTCCCATTCTTGGGGCCACTATGGTTATGCGGAATTCCGCCATTAGAACTATGGCCAGCATGGTTGTGGTGAATGTGTCCTCCCGAGTTCGGGGTAAAACGGGGTCTCTGCTGTGCTCCAGAATTGTACTTCCCTTGCCCATACTTCCTCTTGCGGCTGTCTATCTGCTGCTGCTTCCCTTCAATCATAAGAGCTCTATCTACCAACTCCTGGTAGTTTTTGAAGGTTGCCACAATCAACTACATGCTCAGCTCATCATTTAATCCCTCTAGAAACTTCTCCTGCTTAGCAGCATCAGTCGCTACATCATCAGGGGCATAACAAGCTAACTTACTAAAGTCATCCACATACTAGCCCACTGTGCGTCCTCCTTGGCGCAAGTTGCAAAACTCGTGCTTCTTCATGGACATAGCTCCCATTGAGACATGGGCAGTGCGGAAAGCCTGCTAGAACTGATCCCATGTAACAGTGTCAATGGGGTAAGTGGCTGTGAAATTCTCCCACCATGATGCTGCGGGTCCATCAAGATGGTGTGCAGCAAAACGCACTCTCTCCGCATCTGTGCATCCTGCAGTGGTCAGCTCCCTTCCTATCTTGCAGAGCCAGTCATTTGCAACAATCGGCTCGGTGCTACTAGAGAACACCGGTGGATTCAGCCTTAGGAAACGGGCTAAGTGATCAACAGGTGGTGGTGGTGGTGTATTGTTGTTGTTGTTGCCTTGGTTCTGATTCTGGACTAGTAACTGCATCAGGGTATTCTTCTGCTGGATCAACTGGGTGAGCTCCGGTGGGAAAGCAAATCCATTGTCATGTCTCGGAGGCATCTGATGGGTTTAGAAAAGATGAGAAAACAGAATAGAATGAGGTCTAAAGGGAAAACACTACCCATATGCACATGAGACAAACACAATCATATCACTTCAATCAATTCAAACAATGGCATACAATCGGTCTAACTATCGTTACAAAAGAGCTCAGACTATACTATATACATGGGGGACATACTACTACTGATATGGTGGTCGACTAGAAAGTTTGATCGGTGGAAGACTCCATGATATCTGCTCCAGCTTCATCAACATAGTCATCATCGCTATCGTCGGGGTCTGAGTCGGTGTCGTCGATGATGATGTAGTCCTTGGATTCATTGTCATCTCCTCCTGGCGCGGGGTCTCCCATGAACACTCCTAGTTTCCTCGTCAGGTCGTCATTCTTCTCCACTAGTATCGTCATTCCCTCCTCATATCCACCACGTGTAGACTTAAGTTCCTCTTCTAGCTCCGAAATCTTGGTCATTGCGTTCTTCAGATCTATCATGTCTGTGCACATCTGGTTCTCCTGGCGACGAATGTGTTGGTTTAACTCCTGGATGAAAGCTGCAATGGACCTATCTCTCCTGGTGTTGATCATCTCCCATTGCTCATCTCGACGCCCACAAATTTGGTAGATAGTGTCCTTAAGATCCTTGTGGTAAACTTCACCAATGCATCCCATGGCGATGTGGGCTGCCATGCTCTTTCGTAGACTCCAGGTTGGTGCATCGAAGGAAAACTCTATGGGCTCAGTGACTGGCATGAACGTCCTTCCCGGAACTTGAACTTGAATCATCCAACGCTCCTCTTCTGGTAAAGTGGAGATGTAGGTCCCGCTGAAGCTTGGTATTCCAATGTTCAGGTACCTAGTGACTTCCTTCAAGTGTCGTCCAAAAGGTGTATCTTCATCCAGTTGTGCAAACTTGTTCCTTGCATCCACCATCTTATAGAGTAGAAAAGGGAGAGGAGTCAGAAATGAGTAGAGAAGAGTGGCCTATGGTTTATCTTAGTGGTCGTGTCCTACAGTTAGCGTGTGCTCTGATACAATCTTGTAGCGACCAGACCTCAAATAGTCCAAACTCTATGCATTAGTATCATCCCTGGATAGCTAATGCTGACACGCACAATACTCGAGGATTTATAACAGAGTGGCAATCACACACTTATTACAACGAGTGTCTCAAAAGAGAACTTACTACAATAATATGGCTTAAGGCCATCTAAATACGGTAACAGCGGAAGGCTTGGAAGATAAAGTGAGTCCATCAACTCCAATGGCATAGCTGCGTGAATGACAACGACCTATGGCACCTTACTCGTCGTCTAAAAAGTCTGCAACATGATATGTTGCAGCCCAAAACGGGTCAGCACATGGAATATGCTGGCAATGTAACACATAGAGTAATGAACAAAATAAATGCTATCACTACATGCATATATGGCTGGTGGAAAGCTCTATGGTTACAGTTTTTGCATAAAGCCAATTCTTCCCTACAACAAAGGAATAAATTTTATTTAACTATCATGGTGGTTGTTAAACATGGAGAAGGTTCCTCCAACTCAATCCCAATTAAGCTTCATCAACTACCCAACAAAATTAATCTAAGTAACATGATGAGATCAACATGAGAATCAAGAACCAGATACTCAAGATGTCCATAACCGGGGACACGGCTAACCACGATTAGTTTGTACACTCTGTAGAGGTTTGCACACTTTTCCCCACAAGACTCGATCTGCTCCGTTGGATTTCTCGCACTACATGGTGTTTGAGAAATGGATGACCGAGACACAGTCTTTCAAAAACATTAACTCTTTACTCTGGGTGGACAGTTACACCTACTTTCCCCTACATCTGCTAGCCCACCACTGAAAGAGGTCATGCAACATACTAAACTATGCTAGAGCCCATAATAGCTTGTGGCTGCACACAGAAGTTTCTAGCATGAATAATCTTATGATCCCTTTGAGCCTGGGTGGCGGACCTTAGGATGATCACACGGCACCCCGGGATATCCTAGGACAACGCTGGATTCTTTGGGTGCCCATAAGCAATCCACCCAGATGTGATTTTAAGTAGCCACCTTAAGTTAACCATTAATGAACAATACTCACATCTGTCATGGATACACTCACCCAATCCACGTCTATGAGCATAGCATAGCAATCCTTAGCATAACGTAGAAGTAACTCCCAAAGGTTTGATAATAAACAGGGCAATAGGTTCTACCTCCTCATCTACTTCCCAAACCCACATGTTATTCAGATCCTAACCATGCAATGTTTTAGGATTGAAACTAATGCATAAAAACTGGGTAATAAAGGTGTATGATCAAAGTGTTACTTGCCTTGCTGATGATCCGCAAAACCTAGAGACTCGTAGTACCACGCTTCGCACTCCGGGAATTCTATCGCGATCAAACAATAGCATACATAAGTACTCAAATAAATGCACATGTAAAACTCAAATAAGAAGATCTAACCAGAAAGTTCAACTTAAGAACTCCGGTTTGCAAAAAGAATCAAATCAAACGGAGCAACGAAACTCAAACTACAAAAGAAACAAGATCCGATTACTAATATGGACTAAAGTCAAATTTTACACTATCAAAATCTTGTTCAAGTTGGTTAAACAGAAAGAGGGCTTCGATACGAAGATCTAGGCACTTGCATCACCTGATTCTGATAAACGAGCGAAAAGATAAACTAAAACTAAGACCGGGGCTGAAATTGCGATCGAAAATAATCGTGGAAAACCCTGGAAAAAGAAAAATTGATGAACAGGCTAACGAACGAATGTTCGCTGTCTGCGGATAACTGACGAACAACGTTCGTTAAAACGAACATATGGACGAACGTCCGCTAAGTAACTAAACCGAAAAAAACCGAACCGAACTATTAAAAAAACGCATCTAGGGTTTTAAAGAAAAACCCATCGGTTTTCTAACGAAAACCGGCGGCTACCTTGTCGGGCGGCGGGGTCGGTCAAAGCGGGTGGCGACGGCTCTAGCAGGGCAGCGGCGGCGGCGGTGGGTGGCGGCGTACGACAGTGGGCGGCGGCGGTGGGTGGCGCGGGTGGCGGCGTACGGCGGCGGGAGGCGGCGTCGGCAGCGGGTGGCTAGGGTTAGGGTTTCGGGCGGGGCGGGCTGGCCGCTCGGCGGCTCGGGCCTCACGGCTTTTAAAGGCCGGCCGGGCCAGAAGTCCCAGGCGGACACGACCCGGTAGGTTGGTTGACTTTTTTTCATATAATTCCTACGTGCAGAAAAACAAATAAATGAAATACTAAACAGACTCCAAAAATTCTGAAATAAATTTTCACTGTCCTCTAAAAATATAACGGACAAAGTGAACTTTTATTTGGACCTGTAATGCAATTTTGAAAACGCATTTTTCCTAATTCAAATAAAATAGCAACAAAACTCCAAATAAAATTCTTATTTGATTTTAATATTTTCCTCCAATGTTCCTTTATTTTGGAGAAGTCATTTCATCTCCTCTCTTTTATTTTCATAACATAAATATATGGAGAGAAAAATTATTAAAATCAAATGATCCTCTTTTCAAAATTTGAGAAAACTCAAATATGAAAATATCGAAATCCCCAACTCTCTCCGTGGGTCCTTGAGTTGCTTAGAATTTCTAGGATAAAAATATGATATGCAATGATGATCAAATATATAACATTCCAAATTGAAAATTTGGGATGTTACACGGACAAATACAAGCGTGAGCATCCCTCCCACCTGTCCAAGAACGAGGGAATGACTCCCACCGCTGCTGCCGCCGGTCTGCCTCTATGCCCCATGCCAACCTCTTAATCCCTCCTCTGCCCGTTTCATCTCCCACGCCCGGGCCACCCCTCATCCAGCGCGCCTCCGCGCTGGGACGCCACTGCTGCTCATTCAGTGCGGTGCTCCTCCGCAGTGATATGTCTCCAATGTATCTATAATTTTTTATTGTTCCATGCTGTTATATTATCATTCTTGGATGTTTTACAATCATTTTATAGTCATTTTATATCATTTTTTGGTACTAACCTATTGACATAGTGCCCAGTGCCAGTTGATGTTTTTTGCATGTTTTTTACATCGTATGAAATCAATATCAAAAGGAGTCCAAACCCAGAGAAACTTTTTGAGGATTTTTTGGGCCAGAAGACATACAGGGGGCCATGGAAGCACCTCGGGGGTGCCTTGAGGGGGGAAGCACCCACCAGGGTGGGCCTAGGGGCCCAGGCGTGCCCAGGTGGGTTGTGCCCACCTCGGGTGCCCCCTGAACCGCTTCTTTGCTCTATAAATACCCCAATATTCCAGAAACCCTAGGGGAGTTGACAAAAATCAATTCCAGCCGCTGCAGAGTCCAGAACCACCAGATCCAATCTAGACACCATCACGGAATGGTTCACCACTTCCATTGGTGCATCTACGATGATGCGTGAGTAGTTGTTTGTAGACCTACGGGTCCGTAGTTAGTAGCTTGATCGCTTCTTCTCTCTCTTGATTATCAATACAATGGTCTCTTGGAGATCCATATGATGTAAGCCTTTTTGCGGTGTGTTTGTTGGGATCCGATGAACTTTGAGTTTATGATCAGATCTATGTTTTTATTCATGAAAGTTATTTGAGTCTTCTTTGATCTCTTATATGCATGATTACTTATAGCCTCGTATTTCCCGATATTTGGGTTTTGTTTGGACAACTTGATCTATTTATCTTGCAATGGGAAGAGGTGCTTTTTGATGGGTTCGATCTTACGGTGCTTGATCCCAGTGAAAGAAGGGGAAACAACACATATATCGTTGCTATTAAGGATAACAAGATAGGGTCTATTTCTACATAAATAGATCTTGTCTACATCATTTCATTGTTCTTATTGCATTAATCCATTTTTCCATGAACTCAATGTATGTTTGATTTGGGAGGCTACCAATTCTGGAATTTCTTCTCAAGACATCCCCGTCAGTCAACTTCTCTTCGGGATGGGTCGTTGGTCTTTGTGGGAGATAATGTGTCAGCTGTGGTAGAAGTTGCTCCCTGAGTAGGCATGGGCGCCCACCTAGATGAAGGGATTTTCTCATCTTGAGGTGTCGGGAGGAGTAAAGGAGATTGACTCTTCTCTGTCATTAGCCTTTTTATTGTCACTGGCTCTTTATATAGTCAATTTTTTGGAGGAGTATCGTATCGGTAGGCACATATCATTGGTATTGGATGTATCTTTAGGTTGTGACGAGTCAAATCAGCGGAGCTTATTTTTTCTGTTGCAGAAAAGAGATCCCTTACCCTTTCTTTAGAAAATGATGAATGTGAAGTCCGGGAGGCTGCGGGTAATATGGATCCTCTGACTACCAATCGGGTTACCTTCCTGGGTCTCACCGGTGCCTCGAGATGGCCGTCTCCTGTCCCCCTGCTCATGGGGGATCCGCTCCTGGGGCGTCGCTCTGCTATGTCTAGCCCGTCCTCTAGGCACCTTTGGAGGGCGGGGAGTGTGACAATGTACACACTTCCCTTTACTCCATAGGGCCTTTTCCTTAGTTGCAGGGTTTGGTGGCCCGAAATTGACTTGGCTTCGCCAAAAGGCCTCATCTCCAAAGCCCGGCTCACAAGGCGTCCCTCTTGCTGTAGGGCGGAGCCCCCTTGCCTCGCTCTTGTGACATGCTATGTTTCCCTTCTTCCATTCTCAAGTCAAGGGTGAGTCCCATGCGTCAGTTTGTGGATCGCGGTCTCACACACTAATCCCTATAGGTGCCCATAGTAGGCCGGCCGCCCTACCTAAACCAATCATCATATCGGTCCCTAGGCCCCATTGCTGGAAAGGCTCGGCTTCAAAACCGTACGTGGAGCTTCCGCCTCATACGGCTCCTCTAGGGATGGGGGTAGGCCCAGCCCAGGCTTGTGCGGTTAAGGTTGTTGTACACGACCTCAGTTGAGCATTTAGTTAGAGGCGGCGATCGCAGGTTCGCCGGAGGAGAGGGTGTTGCGAGCAAGATTGCACAAACAAAGCACTCCTGCCCGCAGCCCTATTCTAGAAATTAGGCTGGCTACGTTACTTATAACCGCAAAATGAGCAATGAATCCCCAATGAGAAACGAACAAGGGGCGGGGCATTTTTGGGGAGTAGCCCCCTTCAGAAGAAACTTCCTAGCACATACATTAAGGGAGCCATCGAAAGGTGACTGAAACACCTGAAATGGGGACTACCCGAGCTAATGATAGAGGCAAGAACACTTTCCGGCCAAGTCCCATTAATTGATCGTAACGGTATCATGGAAATGCTGCACGGACCCATATATAAAGAAACAGAAAAAGAAGAACCTTGATACTAAACTAGATCAAACAAGGGATCTTTTTGGAAATGGGAAGATCTAGGATAGGCAGCCAACCTTCTGGAAAGAGCGATGTGCATAGACCGGGTGAGTAGGGATGTAGCTCGGTGGACCGCTCGTCGGGCCTGATAGGTGGTGGTATGACACCCTTCTCAAAGGAACCGTACGTGAGACTATCGCCTCATACGGCTCTGTCCTGGAATCTGGACCCCCCTTTTCCTTTGACCAACGGGTCCTCGAACCCATGGGGGTTACGAATCATTCATTCGTTGATTGATTCAAGGTAGCTTTAGCCATTGTGGGTAGAAGCTAGTCGCTGATACGTCTCCAACGTATCTATCATTTATGAAGTATTCATATTCATGCCATTATATTATTTGTTTTAGATGTTTAATGGGCTTTATTATACACTTTTATATTATTTTTGGGACTAACCTATTAACTGGAGGCCCAACCCATATTGTTGTTTTTGCCTATTTCAGTGTTTCGCAGAAAAGGAATATCAAACGGAGTCGAAACAGAATGAAACCTTCGGGAGAATTATTTTTGGAATGAAAGCAATCTAGGAGACTTGGAGTAGACGTTAGGGCAGCTTCGAGGAAGCCACGAGGCAGGAGGGCGCTCCCTACCCCTTGGGCGCGACCCCCACCCTCGTGGGCCCCTCATGGCTCCCCTGACCGACTTCTTTTGCCTATATATGTCCATATACCCTAAAAACATCGAGGAGCAGAATAGATCAGGAGTTCCGCTGCCGCAAGCCTTTGTAGCCACCAAAAACCAATCGGGACCCTGTTCCGGCACCCTACCGGAGGGGGGGATCCCTCACCGATGGACATCTTCATCATCCCAACGATCTCCATGACGAGTAGGGAGTAGTTCACCCTCGGGGCTGAGGGTATGTACCAGTAGCTATGTGTTTGATCTCTCTCTCTCTCTCATGTTCTTGATTTGACACAATCTTGATGTATCGCGAGCTTTGCTATTATAGTTGGATCTTATGATGTTTCTCCCCCTCCGCTCTCTTGTAATGGATTGAGTTTTACCTTTGAAGTTATCTTATCAGATTGAGTCTTTAAGGATTTGAGAACACTTGATGTATGTCTTGCCGTGCTTATCTATGGTGACAATGGGATATTCACGTGATCTACTTGATGTATGTTTTGGTGATCAACTTGCGAGTTCCATGAACTTATGCATAGGGGTTGACACACGTTTTTGTCTTGACTCTCCGGTAGAAACTTTGGGGCACTCTTTGAAGTAATTTGTGTTGGTTGAATAGATGAATCTGAGATTGTGTGATGCATATCATATAATCATGCCCACATATACTTGAGGTGAAAATGGAGTATCTAGGTGACATTAGGGTTTTGGTTAATTTGTGTCTTAAGGTGTTATTCTAGTATGAACTCTATGATAGATCAAACGGAAAGAATAGCTTCGTGTTATTTTACTAGGGACTCTTGAATAGATAGATCAGAAAGGATAACTTTGAGGTGGTTTCGTACTCTACCATAATCTCTTCGTTTGTTTTCCGCTATTAGTGGCTTTGGTGTGACTCTTTGTTGCATATTGAGGGATAGTTATTTAATCCAGTTATGTTATTATTGTTGAGAGAACTTGCACTAGTGAAAGTATGAACCTTAGGCCTTGTTTCCTACCATTGCAATACTGTTTACGCTCACTTTTACCACTTGTTACCTTGCTGTTTTTATAATTTCAGATTACAAATACCTTTATCTACCACCCATATTGCACTTGTATCACCATCTCTTCGCTGAACTAGTGCACCTATACAATTTACCATTGTATTGGGTGTGTTGGCGACACAAGAGACTCTTTGTTATTTGGTTGCAGGGTTGTTTGCGAGAGACCATCTTCATCCTACGCCTCCCACGGATTGATAAACCTTAGGTCATCCACTTGAGGGAAATTTTCTACTGTCCTACAAACCTCTGCACTTGGAGGCCCAACAACGTCTACAAGAAGAAGATTGTGTAGTAGACATCAAGATCTTTTCTGGCGCCGTTGCTGGGGAGGTGAGTGCTTGAAGGTATATCTTTAGATCTTGCAATCGAATCTTTTTGTTTCTTGTTTTATCACTAGTTTAGTCTAAAAAGAAAACTACAAAAAATGGAATTGAGTTTGTCTCATATGCTTCATCTTTTTAATATCTTTCGTGAGAATGGTGTAAAGGAAAATTGTGCTCAATTGCTAGAAGAAGAAATCTATAAAATGTTTGGCACTAAATCTTTGAATGAGGAGCATGATTGCAATGTTGTTAGTATGAACTCTTTGAATACTCACGATACTAATGATGATTGCACTAGTCATGATGAAAATGTCTCTTATAAGCATGTCAATTTTTGTGGAGTGCATAGAGTTTGCAAGAACACGCCAAATAGGGAGGATAGATTTTTCAAGAGGCATAAGTATTTAGAAACTAAATGGTTGCAAGAAAGGCTAGATGTGAGTGCTGAAAATTTAAAATTTCTTTACCGTACTTGTGAACTTTGCAATGAACATGGTCATTTAAATCTCCGTTGCAAATTGTTTCATGATCGAATCGTGTCCAAAATTTTTGATGACTTGATTTCCCTTGCACATCATAATGAACTTAGCTTGCTTTTGGGTTATGAAGAAATGAAACGTGCAACTAAGCATATTCCATAATTTAACCTTAAAAAATTTCTTGATATTGATCTAGAGGAAATTTATATGTATTATGCGGTGAATTGCATTGAAAATCCTTATATTGCCAATTACATAAAGAAAAGAAAAGAAATAGAAGATGAAGATAATACTCATGAAAGGGAAGAGACTTCCCAATATCCTCCTATTATTTCTTATGATGAATCAGGTAACGAGGAGGAGCTTTCTATTCAACCAATCTCATTAATAAGGAGCTCAAAAGAGAGGGTTAAACCCACACATGATGTGAAGAAGAAAAAGAAAAGACGGAGAAGCAAAGGTAGAAAGGTATCCCTCCCAAATGATGTTGCTTCTATTACTCATTGTGATGATGATAATTGCTATGCTATTGGTGCTATCCATACTACTAATGATGAGAGTGGTTATGCTTATGATATGAAAACGCCCAAGCTTGGGGATGCTATGTTTGATGAGAATGACATATTTGAGAATATATTTGCTGAAATCAATGTTTGTCCCAAGCTTGGGAATGCTATGTTTATTGAAGATGATATTTTTAGCCTCCCAAGTTTTGATGTGCAAATTCATTATGATGATAGCATACCTCCTATTTATGATGGTTATATTGATGAAAGCAGGTTTGGAAGAGTGTCAACTTTAGGAAGTAATGATCCCACTATTTTGGAGGGTGTTGAATCTTATAAGTATTTATTAAAGTGGATTTGGATAGTCCATGACTTTATTTAGTGATGAATCCACTATCTTGGAAGAGGTTTCAATTGATTATGATGAGAATAAAGTTGCTACTTATGATGATTATTGTGATGAAACTTATGCTATAAAAAGTAGTGATGATTATATTTATAAAACTTGTCATGATTATGATTAACCTTTCTCTGAACACTACTCTTTTAAGATGGAAACAGTTTATAGTATTCGAGTCTCTTATGATACTTCCACTATTCCGAATGAGAAGAAATTTGCTTATGTGGAGTGTAATAAAAATTCTATGCTTGTAGATCATGAAAATAATGCTTTATGTGCTGGTTATATTGTTTAATTCATTCATGATGCTACTGAAAATTATTATGAGGAAGGAAAATATTCTTGTAGCAATTGCAATAATACCAAGTTTCCTCTATATGTGCTTAAAATCTTGAAGTTATGCTTGTTTTGCCTTCCTATGCTAGTTGATTATCATTCCCATAATTTGTTTGCTCACAAAATCCCTATGCATAGGAAGTGGATTGGACTTAAATGTGCTAGTCATATTCTTCATGATGCTCTTTTTATGTTTCAATTCTTATCCTTTTATGTGAGCATCATTGAAATCATCATGCCTAGCTAGGGGCGTTAAACGATAGCGCTTGTTAGGAGGCAACCCAATTTTATTTTTGTTCCTTGCTTTTTGTTCCTATTTAGTAATAAATAATCCTTATAGCCTCTGGTTATATGTGGTTTTATGTTTTAATTAGTGTTTTTGCCAAGTAGAACCTTTGAGAAGACTTGGGTGAAGTCTATATGATCTTGCTGTAAAAAACAGAAACTTTAGCGCTCACAAGATTAGCTGCCATGTTTTAATGGAGAGTGCTTTTAGGTTGATTATTTTTGCAGATGATAAATAGATAAATTCCTAAGGTCCACCTATTTATTTCAGAACTTTTGGAGTTACAGAAGTATTCGAATGATACAGATTACTACAGACAGTTCTGTTTTTGGCAGATTCTATTTTCTATGTGTTGTTTGCTTATTTTGATGAATCTATGAGTAGTATCGGAGGGTATGAACCATAGAGAAGTTGGAATACAGTAGATATTACATCAATATAAATAAAGAATGAGTTCATTACAGTACTTTAAAGTGGTGGTTTGTCTTCTTGTACTAACGGAGCTTATGAGATTTTCTGTTAAGTTTTGTGTGGTTAAAGTTTTCAAGTTTTGGGTAAAGATAGATGGACTATGGGATAAGGAGTGGCAAGAGCCTAAGCTTGGGGATGACCAAGGCACCCCAAGGTAATATTCAAGGACAACCAAGAGCCTAAGCTTGGGGATGCCCCGGAAGGCATCCCCTCTTTCGTCTACGTTCATGGTAACTTTACTTGGAGCTATATTTTTATTCGCCACATGATATGTGTTTTGCTTGGAGCGTCATTTTATTTTGTTAGTATTTGCTTGATGTTTTTTATAATAATGTTTTGCATCTATATGTTCAATAAAAAAGTCAAGGATAGTCTTTACCATGCTTATTTTGCAAGTATACATGTTGTTGTTTCAAAACAGAAAGTTTACCGCTGTTGCAAAATTCCCTAGAAAATTCAGAGAATGATATAATATTGAAACCTTTTGCATACTGAGCTATGATAAATCTTATACAGTGTAGTATTTTTATCATAATTTTTGGATTTAGGGAAGTATGATGAATCTTGTTTTCTTTACAGACTATACTGTTTTGGCAGATTGCTCTTATGTTTGCATATGTTTGCTTGTTTAATGATTCTATTTGAGGATAGGAGTATTAAATATGCAGAGGCATTTAGTATGCAATGTTGAATAATAATATCAGTAATTTGTTACAGTAGAGAATGATAAGGTTTTTTCATTGTTTTATACTAACTTATCTCACGAGTTCTTGTTGAGTTTTGTGTGGATGAAGTTTTTGAGATTTAGGAAAACCGTGATATGAGAGGAATTAAGGAGACACAAAATCTCAAGCTTGGGAATGACCAAGGCACCCCAAGATAACATTCCAAGAAGTCTCAAGCATCTAAGCTTGGGGATGCCCGGTAGGCATCCCACCTTTCTTCTTCAACAATTATTGGTTAGTATCGGTTGAACCTAAGTTTTTGCTTCTTCAGATGAGTCGTGCTATCCTTGCAATGCCATTTTATTTTGTTTTTCTTGATGTTTGAATAAAATACCAAGATCTGAAATTCTTAAATGAGAGAGAATCTTCACATAGTTACATAATTATTTAACTACTCATTTATCTTCACTTATATCTTTTTGGAAGTAGTTTGCCATTTACTCGTGTGCTTGACTTATATCCTATGAGTAAATGGTTGAATGAGTTGAATATCATAAATCTGAAATTATATATGTTTCATATGCTTATCCCATGGGGAGTAATGACTTCACATATAAAAAGTAGAGGTTGTAAATTTATTGAAGGTTAGCAAACATTGTATTGGTCACTTGAACAATTCATGAAAGAATATTGAAGGAAGAGAGATTTCACATATAAATATACTATCATGGACATCTTTTCTAATTGTGAGCACTTATTGAAATATGACATGCTAAAAGGTTGATGTTGAACAAGGAAGACAACGTAATGGGTTATGTTCTCCTATATCTGAAAAGTTATATTGTCTTGGATCATCCAACATGCTGAGCTTGCCTTTCTCCCTCATGCTAGCCAAATTCTTTGCACTAAGTAGAGATACCACTTGTGTTTCCAAACATCCTTTAAACCAATTTTGCCATGAGAGTCCACCATACCTACCTATGGATTGAGTAAGATCCTTCAAGTAAGTTGTCATGTTGCATGCAATAAAAAATTGCTCTCTAAATATGTATGACTTATTAGTATGAAGAAAATAAGCTTTATACGATCTTGTTATGGAAGCAATAAAAGCAACGGACTGCATAATAAAGGTCCATATTACAAGTGGCAATATAAAGTGGTGTTCTTTTGCATTAAGATTTTGTACATCCAACCATAAAAGCGGATGACAACCTCTACTTCCCTCTGCGAAGGGCCTATCTTTTACTATTATCTTCTACCCTTATGCAAGAGTCATGGTGATCACCACCTTTCCTTTTTACCCTTTTTCCTTTGGCAAGCACTTTGTGTTGGGGTGATTCAGATATATATATTCACTTGGATGAAGGCGTTCATAAATTATTATGGTTGACATTACCCTTGAGGTAAAAGGTTGGGAGGCAAACTATAAGCCCCTATCTTTCTCCGTGTTCGATTAAAACTTTGGACCCATAAATATCATGTGAGTGTTAGCAATTGTGAAAGACTAAATGATAGTTGAGTATGTGGAGTTTGCTAAATCAAAGCTCTGACATAGACCCTTCCTGAAAATAAGATGAATTGCAATTGTTTGATGACTGAGAATGAAGTTTTCTAGTTTTCAAGAAACTTTATGGTCTATGCTTTAACATGTGAATAGCTTGTTACTTGATCATGAAAAGTTTTATGAGATGAGCTGCTATTATGACATATAATGATGCTAGAAAAGGTGATTGAAATTATAATTGATCAAACTTGTGCACCTGCTAGCATTCACACTTCATAAATTCTTTCTTTTATCATTTACCTACTCGAGGATGAGTAGGAATTAAGCTTGGGGATGCTGATACGTCTCCAAAGTATCTATAATTTATGAAGTATTCATGCCATTATATTATCTATTTTAGATGTTTAATGGGCTTTATTATACACTTTTATATTATTTTTGGGACTAACCTATTAACCGGAGGCCCAGCCCACATTGTTGTTTCTGCCTATTATAGTGTTTCGCAGAAAAGGAATATCAAACGGAGTCCAAACGGAATGAAACCTTTGGGAGACTTGGAGTAGACGTCAGGGCAGCTTCGAGGAAGCCACAAGGCAGTAGGGCGCGCCCCCGACCCTCGTGGGCCCCTCGTGGCTCCCCTGACCGACTTCTTTCGCCTATATATGTCCTTATACCCTAAAAACACCGAGGAGCAGAATAGATCGGGAGTTCCGCCGCCGCAAGCCTCTGTAGCCACCAAAAACCAATCAGGACCCTGTTCCGGCACCCTACCGGAGGGGGGATTCCTCACCGGTGTCCATCTTCATCATCCCGGCGATCTCCATGTCGAGGAGGGAGTAGTTCACCCTCGGGGTTGAGGGTATGTACCAGTAGCTATGTGTTTGATCTCTCTTTCTATCTCGTGTTCTTGATTTGGCACGATCTTGATGTATCGCGAGCTTTGCTATTATACTTGGATCTTATGATGTTTCTCCCCCTCTACTCTCTTGTGATGGATTAAGTTTTCCCCTTGGAGTTATCTTATCGGATTGCATCTTTAAGGATTTGAGAACACTTGATGTATGTCTTGCCGTGCTTATCTGTGGTGACAATGGGATATTCACGTGATCTACTTGATGTATGTTTTGGTGATCAACTTGCGGGTTCCATGAACTTATGCATAGGGGTTGGCACACATTTTCTTCCTGACTCTCCGGTAGAAACTTTGGGGCACTCTTTGAAGTAATTTGTGTTGGTTGAATAGATGAATCTGAGATTGTGTGATGCATATCGTATAATCATGCCCACGGATACTTGAGGTGAAAATGGAGTATCTAGGTGACATTAGGGTTTTGGTTGATTTGTGTCTTAAGGTGTTATTCTAGTATGAACTCTATGATTGATCGAACAGAAAGAATAGCTTCGTGTTATTTTACTACGGACTCTTGAATAGATAGATCAGAACGGATAACTTTGAGGTGGTTTCATACCCTACCATAATCTCTTCATTTGTTTTCCGCTATTAGTGGCTTTGGAGTGAATCTTTGTTGCATGTTGAGGGATAGTTATTTTATCGAGTTACGTTATTATTGTTGAGAGAACTTGCACTAGTGAAAGTATGAACCTTAGGTCTTGTTTCCTACCATTGCAATACCGCTTACGCTCACTTTTACCACTTGTTACCTTGCTGTTTTTATAATTTCATATTACAAATACCTTTATCTACCATCCATATTGCACTTGTATCACCATCTCTTCGCAGAACTAGTGCACCTATACAATTTACCATTGTATTGGGTGTGTTCGGGACACAAGAGACTCTTTGTTATCTGGTTGCAGGGTTGTTTGAGAGAGACCTCTTCATCCTACGCCTCCCACGGATTGATAAACCTTAGGTCATCCACTTGAGGGAAATTTGCTACTGTCCTATGAACCTCTGCACTTGGAGGCCCAACAACATCTACAATAAGAAGGTTGTGTAGTAGACATCAGACGCCAGAAGCGAAGCAGCGATCTTCCGAGCCGAAAAGGTTCTTTTTTTCTGACGCGTAAGCTACCGCAAAATGAATGAAGGAAAAACGCCTCAGAATTAGAAAGACTAAAGAGGCATGGAGGGTTGACTACAAGACTACGAATACAATACAAGCCATGAGTGATAGCGAAGCCTTCAGTCTTTTTTTCGAAAGCCCCACAACTAGCTATCTTATAGCAGATAAGGCAAGCCTACTCAACTAATCTCACGTAAACGCCTGTTCGCTAAAATCCAAATAGAAAAAGAAAACTACTTATTAAACATGTAGTTGAGTGCTCCGTCGTTGTTCGGATCTTGACCGAGTCCGAGCTTACCAAGCTCTATGCTGTTTGGGGACTCAGCAAGGGTCTCACCACCTTCTTGATTGACTATATTTGAGTCTTTGGGGTACTTTAGGATTATATTCCGCGCCGAAGATTTTTGCTTGTGGGCTATGGTGAATATAGTGACCAGCCGATCTGGTAGTTGACAATCGTTCAGACTTGGTAAAGGTTGTCGCAGTACCTGTAGTAGGACAGAGGACTTATCGCGATGCCCGCGGACCAATTTACTATGTCTCTTTCATTGACGTTGGTTAAAGAGGCCACGTGGATTGGCCGGGGTCTTCTTCGGCTAATGAGACGTCGATCCCGAAGCCTTTAGAGTATCTTTTTGATAGGCGCCTCTATCTGTATGGGGAATTTGCTGCTGAAAGATCCCTCCCAGTGCCCCCTTCCTTCCCCCGCCGCCTTCCGACCAAAGGGAGTATACAATTTCTTCTTCAGGACACTCATGCCCGATCATGAGACTGCCTGTTGAACGCCTGATGGCACCTTGCTCCGACCTGAGCTATGCAACAACAAGATCCCCCTTGATCTTTGCCTGATGTGCTTGACGGTCCCCCATAATACACTAACTTCGGGATATTTTAGTCCATCTTTTCCAAGAGTCTACGCTAGTTGAACCGCGTCCAGTAGACGACCTTTTCTGCTCATCCCCTTCGTCAGCTCTTTGATAGGGAACTATAACCTAGGTCCCTAAACTTGGAATGGATGGCGGAGCATAGGTGGCAGGCAGTTATATGTATACGGTGCTTTACCCGTAGACGCTTCTCCAGCTCTTGCAAGAATTGTATGGGAGTCGTCCTCGGGGGGACTTCCCGAATGACCGTACCGGGGAATTCTACCATACTCCGTGCAGCTATGGTTGTTGATCCTGTGGCGCCTACCCAAAGGTTCAGACCAGATTGTAGGAAGTGGGTGATACGTTTTTGTATTTCTATGAGAAGAAATACAGCACCCAGGATTCCCAGTAGTAAGTCGTCCACATATTGCACGTAAAAAATCCTTATTAATAAGGAATGGCTTTTAAAGGGGGCCAGCTTACGGGCCATGCCTCTCTCTGACCTGATAACTAGTACCGCCTCCCTGCCCAGCTCTATCAGCAGGCCCCTTCTTTTCCAATACTTAAGAAGGTCTCTCATGGCCAAATTCTTATTAAAGCCTTCTCTACCATTGAATTCATCCTTTGGGGTCAACCCAGCGGCTTCTATGAGGAAGGCGGAGTAAAGGAGGCCTGAGGGCTTGTTAAGGAAGGTGGCTAGGGCCACTGAAGGGGGGGGGGATGAAAGGCGT